>NW_028261384.1:37030335-37186481 GCF_051295495.1 Thamnophis sirtalis | reverse complement strand
ATGCACAAAATTTTCTTCTTATGAAACTTTAATCAAAGTCATCTTCTACAAAATGAATAGGAAATACAACTCAAAAATATAATTAAATAGCTGAGTGCTTCAGAGTGAAATCACAAGTGCTATTTGAAATAGGAGGGGAAAGGAAAAGAAAAAAAACAGCTTTTGATATTTTAAAGCATAAATTTAATCCCTGTGGTTACTAAGAGGATAAAGGGATGAACTGAAAATGTTAATTGTTATAAATTATTGTGAAGTTTAATAATACTAATAGTGATAATCATCAAAGGGCAGCATGTTTATTGCTTTCCGATTTGAATCCCATATTGAGTAACAGAAAATTATGACACAAAATTTTGTGGCACAAAAAGTAATGAGTTCAAAATTATATGTGGTACTGAGTTCATATGTATACATAATATTCAGAAGTAATGTTTGCTTAATTATGATTTTTAATAAACCTCACGTCTGAATTCATTCATAATGCTGAATAATGACATATGTTTTATAAACCACGTTTGTTGGTTTACATAGCTTAATGGACTGTAATATGATTGGTTTTGACTTAATCTGTTGATACAGTTCACACATAATGTTAAACTATGTTTTTTTATTTAGCTTAGTGTAATATATAAAAGTAGTAATTTTTGTTTATTCAACAGGTTGTGATTGTTGCAGTGATGACTTAATGCATTGTTTGAATCCAGCCATTGTGTCTAGTGGATATTATTTCTATTTGTCTTATTAAATATCTCTAGAAATGTGAAGTGCTCAGAAGAACATCTTAAGACATTTTGCTGACTGAGAAAAAGCAGCAAATGTACACATATAGCATATTCACTCTTTTTGGCTTGGTTGAATGTTTACTTCTAGTTGGGCCAAGGATGACTCAATTGGAACTGTTTGTGTTGGCACCTTATAGACCTCACACAAATATACCCAAGAATTTAATTTGCCCTTTTGGCAACTGCGTCTTGTCAGTGGGTCTTTGTCAGCATATAATCAAGCAATAAACCTGTATCTCTTCAGTTATTTTCAATTAATAAGTCCTAGCCGGTAACAAAATACATATTGCTTGATCTCACATTCATGATCTTACTTTTCATACTATTAAATTGCATACCATTTATATTGTTCCAATTCATGAGGTCATCCCAATTCATTCTGCATAATTTCCTGCTTCTTTTCTTATGTTAACAATACCTAGCTTGGTATTATCTGCAGATTTCATTAAACTATACCTATTTTCCACATACATAAAATAAATAAATAAAATAGG
The DNA here is from genome assembly GCF_051295495.1 of Thamnophis sirtalis. NCBI lineage: Eukaryota > Metazoa > Chordata > Lepidosauria > Squamata > Natricidae > Thamnophis > Thamnophis sirtalis. The sequence goes on along the minus strand of NW_028261384.1, from coordinate 37,185,205 downwards.
ACCTAAAGAATTTTTTTCCACCCAATTCTTTTTTTTTTCTCAATTAAGCAAGTTAATCCTTTAACCAAACCTGATATATTATCCTCTTTAAAAAAATCTGGGTATGAAACTATGAGATGTAAGGCATGGGGGAGTAGAGCACACAATGGAATATGTGTTGCATGAAATCATGATACACATTTCATCATTTTTTCCTCAGCATAGTTTGCACCTGATGATGCCTCTGTTGTGAAAGACTGTAAGACAGATGAAAGTATATTCTTCAGACAGCAAAATTTTATAGGCCTGTAAATTCAGTTGTATTTTGAGATGATGAAATGTAACACCCCCACCTCCATGATTACATGCCATGAGTCTTTGTCGACTTCTAGTGGCCACATAGATTTCTCCATGACAATATGCCCTAACATGATATCTTTTATTTTTTATTTACAAAGAATATGCTGTTCATTTCTTTCTATTGATAAAGATGCTATAAATAGTCTTGAATTATATAGACCATTTTCTTACCTGACAAAATAAACTTTTCTATGGTCTTTGACTTCGGTAATTAAATTTTTTATTATTTTGACTGGCAGCATCAATATTCTTATGTCTTGGGTTTTAGAAGATCAAGAAAGTCTAACTCTATGACACCACTTCTTCCTTATTTCTGCAACATTGTTCTTTCCCCTGAAAAGATCAGAAGCAAAGGTAATTTGTCTGTCGGATCATATGAGGTTGACAGGTTACAGAGCTTGTTCCCTGAAGTTTCTCATCTTCTGGGGACAGGGTGATAAAAATGTACAAATTCTGTGAGAAGTTACAAGTTCAGAGTTAGGAGGAACAAGAGTAGCTAATATATCTTCCATAAACAACATATTCGCACTGCCATTTATTCTGTCAAAATTTGGACCTTCCATATAGAGCAAATTTGGGCAAGATTTATAAAGTAAATGTTGCTAGAGCAAGTGTACACTGTTCAAAACAGTGAATTATTCATAGGGGTCTACTCATCCATCCTTCCCATGAAAGCAACCTATGACTGCATTTTTCTGATATGGTCTTAAAAGACCTGTTTTCCACTTTTCTGCTTCAAATATTCCTGTCTATTTTGCATGTTATTTTCTTCCCACACTTTGACTAGCTATCCCACAGAAGAATGAATAAATGTCCCCAACTCAATGGCTCCCATAACCTCTAATGTCTTACACAGTTACTTTTAAAAACAATGTTGCAATAGTGTAGTAGTTAAAACATTAAAAATGAATACTGATATTTGAAAATGTTCAAAATCTAAAAATGTTATTATTTTGAATTACGATTTTACTTGTTCTGAGTAACTCACATTTCCATTTGGCTCCCCCCCCCCATTTAATAAGCATTATAACCCTGCACCAGGGTAGCATTCTCTCTATAAAACATGTTACGATCTCTTTACTACCACACTTTTCATAAAGAAACTCCAGAACATATTAGAGACTGAGAGGGTGGTAAGAAAGGATTTTAAAGCTGCTATTTGTGCCAGCAGTGAGGACTAATTTCCAAGTGCTTTTGCAAAGGAATAAGGCTTATTCTTACTAATAGGTGACAGTGTTTCATTTAAAAGCTTCTACATTGACGTAATATTTTATATTAGCTTCTTACTAATGTGTGTGTGTGTGTGTGTGTGTGTGTGTGTGTGTGCAGCTTCATTTCATTTATTTTAACTCATCACTTTAAAAATGTATGTGTCTAGCTCAGCTAAACTTTTAAATGAATGGATTTAAAATCCTGGTGTTACTTCTAAGAATCACTTTTTATAAGCATATAATTACAGGTAGAAATTTAATTTATTAAGTTGTAATTGTTTTGTTTAGTTACTCAACAGTGCAGTAATATATACCATATCCCTCCAACAATATTAATATCAGTCTTGCCTGAAAACAATTCCAGATTTAAGGCAGGAAGAAATTTAGTTTGTTACCTTTCACTTGCAGGAAAACAATCAAGTGCTAAAGGATATATTTCTTCAGTCATAGAGCTCCAGTTTCCTTGTAAATTCAGAAGGAAGGAACTAAAACAGCCCTACAAAATCAATCTATATATTGTCAAAGAAGAAAGTAAAAAAAAATCTTTTCTTGCATTTGCTATTTACTGAATTTGATTGCTCATTTGCTTGCTTAAAAATATCTTCATAATATGAATTTTGTAAATTATTTATTGGTTGACTGATTGGTTCAGTGTCACCAAGTCATTGTTGATTCCTAGTGGTCAGATTACTCCCTCCCAGTTACATGACTTTCCTCAGCCATGCCTACCCAGTTGCTTTGTTTTCTATGGAAAACAGGTATCTCTCTCTGTCTGTCTGTTTGCCTCTCTCTCTTCCTATCTTTCTCTCTCTTTCTTCCCCTTTCTCATCTCTCTCTGTTTCTCTCTCTCTCTCACCTCTCTCTTTCTTTCATCTTTCTCCCCATTTCTCTCTCTCTTTCTCCCCCTCCCTCTCGTTCCCTCATCTCTCTCTTTTTCTCTCATCTTTTTTTTCTTTCTCCCTTTTTCTCTTTCTTTCTTTCTTTCTTCCTCCCTCTTCCTCTCACTCCCTATCTCCTTCCCTCTCTGTCTCCTTATCTGTATCTCTCTCTCTCTCTCTCTTTGTATCTTTATCTTTCTCTCTGTATCTCTCTCTCTCATCTCTTTCTCATCTCTCTCTTCCTTTCTCTCTCTCTTTCTTCTTCTCTTTCTCTCTGTCCCATCATCCATCCATTCATCCATCCATCTAATATATTTCTCCATCCATCTATTCATCCATCCAGCCATCCAGCCATCCAGCCATCTATCTGTGTTCTCCTACCCAGCTTCATGTATCATGAGAATCCAACTACTTGGGCTGTGTGTGTGTATGGGCGGGGGGAGGTTGGCAGGCAGAGCCAAGCTTTGGAGATCCACCTAAAATAAGGCAACTCCAACCCAAATTCTGTTGGGGAGACACTCCTCTTCCCTCACCTTTTCTCCTCCTGCAGCAGGACTCTGGGTGGCTTGAGGGCAGCTCCTTCCTCAGAGGTGGCCAGCAAGCAAACAAATGTGGCTGGGAGGTGGCAGCATGGAGCCCCACCTCTGATCAGTGAGAGTGGAGCAGGAAGAATGTGCACCTTCCCTGCCACCATAGCGATGGTGTTGACCAACCTCTATACATAGGTAGGGGCAGAGACATAGCTGAGGGCTCCTCTGGCCATTGTCCCTTACAGGGAGCTCCGGTGGGGTCTCCTTGCTCAGCCCTGGGAAGGCTCCAGCTGCCAGCACCACTGCCAACTGGTGAGACAGTAGTGCAGTGTCTCCCAGGCAGAGGGAGGCCAGACAGCAGTGGCAAGAAGTTGGCAGAGGCCGGTGGGTGGGCACTACCTCCATATACACCAGGAGGGAAGGCAGTCACTGTGCTGTCCAACTCAGCCATCTGGGTAAAGACAGATGCCATGGCAGGTGGGATGGAGCCGGGAGGGATGTGCAGTACCAACAAGTGCCACAAGAAGCACCCGCAAGACCCAGCAAGAGATGAGGCAAATACAGGGGTGCTCTGGAATATGGAGCACCTTACCTTCTCAGGCCAGGTGAAGAGTAACTGGGAGGTGAGGGGTGGGGCCAGCCACTGATGGGATCCAGTTCAGCAGGGAACCACAGCAAAAGGTCGAAAGAGCCTGAGTTGGCAAGTTGCCAACATCTGAACTAATGGTTGTCATAGAATCACTGAGTGGGAAAAGAACTTGGAGATCTTCTATTCCAATTCCTTGACCAAGGCAGGATCCTGATACCATCTCATACAAATGGTTGTCTAATCTTTTCTAAAAATAAAAAACATCCAGCAATGGAACATCCATAACTCTATATGGAGCTATAGGTGTGGTTGGGGGGACCACGGCCACGGGAGTGGGCCGGAGCATTACGGTCGTAACGGGGAGGGGCAGATATGGTGGGGACTTTAGGGCTGGCCATTACCGGGGAAGGAGGGTTCGCTACATCACAGAGATCCCTCCTTCCGGCCCTATGAGTCCCACTCCGAGGCCAGATGGCGCGAGTAGTCAGGACCCTGGTCTCCGGCTGTTGTCGCTAAATGCCAGGTCTGTTGTTCACAAGGCTCCCCTCGTCCGGGACTTAATTTTAGACGAGGGGGCAGACCTGGCATGTATTACTGAAACCTGGCTGGGCCCGGAGGGAGGAGTCCCCCTCGTAGAGATGTGCCCAGAAGGATTTCAGGTGCTTCATCAGCCGAGAGCTCAGAGAAGGGGTGGGGGTGTGGCTATTGTTATTCGGGAGTCTTTAGTACCTCATAGGATCCCTGCTCCGGAGCTTGTTGGGTGTGAGTCCCTACTGGTGAAGCTGGACCTCAAGGGTCAAGTGGGCCTGCTGCTAACGTACCTGCCTCCCAACAGCGTTGCAGCAGCCCTCCCCTCGCTCCTCGAGTCGGTAGCCGAGCTGGCAATTGAGTTCCCCAGGCTTATGGTCCTGGGGGATTTCAATTTGCCTACGCTCGGTGAACACTCTGATGGGGCGCAAGAGTTCATGGCCTCCATGACAGCCATGGGCTTGACCCAGATAATTCGGGGCCCAACTCACTCTGCGGGTCACACGCTCGACCTCGTATTTCTTTCGGAGCAGTGGATTTGTGATCTTGGTCTGAGGGGTAATGAGATCATACCCCTGTCGTGGTCAGACCACTGCCTACTGAGGCTTGACTTCCGAAGACCAAACCCCCACTGTAGGGAGGAGGAACCGACCAAGTGGTTCCGCCCCAGGCAACTTTTGAGGTTCCAGACGGAGCTTGGGGTTATTCCTGATACTCTCGCCCACAGTCCGGTAGAGACTCTGGTTGCTGCCTGGCATTCGGCAGCATTGGAGACCCTCGACCGGATTGCGCCACTACGGCCCCTCCGAGGCGGCGGATCCCGGAGGCCTCCTTGGTTCACCGAGGAGCTCCGGGAGAGGAAGCGCCGGAGGAGACGCCTAGAGCACCAGTGGAGGTCCGATAAATCCGAATCGAACCGAGCTCTCTTAACAACCTGCACCAAGGATTACATCAGGGCACTTAGGGCAGCAAAGAGATATATTATATTGCCACCTTGGTTGCGTCCGCCGAGTCCCGTCCAACCGCCCTGTTTAGCATAACCCGTTCCCTCTTAAATAAGAGGGATACGGGGGACCCCTTGCAGGGTAGGGCTGAAGACTATGCCCAGTTCTTGGCGGACAAAGTTGCTCGGTTTCGGTCGGATTTGGACTCCACCTTTGCAGAGCCAGCCGAGACACGAGAGGACGATTTGGTAGACCATCGCTGGGTTGAGTTTCAGGATGTTACCCCCGGGGACGTGGACAAGGCCATGAGGGCTGTGAGTGCCTCCACCTGTGTACTGGACCCGTGTCCCTCCTGGCTGGTTGCTAACAGCAGGGAGGTGACACGGGGCTGGATCCAAGCGGTTATTACCGCCTCGCTTCGGGAGGGGCACTTCCCCGCTGCACTTAAAATGGCGGTGGTGAGACCCCTCCTGAAGAAACCATCTTTGGATCCAGCTGTACTTAACAACTATTGTCCAGTCTCCAACCTCCCCTTTATTGGGAAGGTTATTGAGAAGGTGGTGGCCTACCAGCTCCAGCGGTCCTTGGAGGAAGCCGACTACCTGGACCCCTTCCAGTCCGGCTTCAGACCTGGTTTCAGCACAGAAACCGCTTTGGTCGCATTGACTGATGATCTCTGGAGAGCCAGGGATGGAGGCCACGCCTCCATCTTGGTTCTCCTTGACCTCTCGGCGGCTTTCGATACCATCGACCATGGTATCCTTCTGCGACGACTGCGGGAGGTGGGGGTGGGAGGCACTGTTTTGCAGTGGTTCTCCTCCTACCTCTCGGACAGGTCGCAGTCAGTGTTGGTCGGGGGACAGAGATCGACCATGAGGCCCCTATCATATGGGGTGCCGCAGGGGTCGGTCCTGTCCCCCGTACTATTTAACATCTACATGAAACCGCTGGGCGAGATCATTCGGAGGCACGGGATAAGATACCACCAATATGCGGACGATACGCAGCTGTATCTGTCCGCCCCGTGCCAACTCAATGAAGCGGTGGACGTGATGAACCAGGGACTTGAAGCTGTTAGGGACTGGATGAGGGCTAACAAGCTTGTACTCAACCCAGAAAAGACCGAGTGGCTGTTGTGTTTCCCTCCCAAAAATTTGGCTAGTGTTCCATCACTCAGGCTGGGGGGTCAAATTTTACACCCCTCAGACAGGGTTCGCAACTTGGGAGTCCTCCTGGATCCACAGCTGACCTTTGATTACCACCTGTCGGCTGTGACCAGGGGAGCATTTGCCCAGGTTCGCCTGGTGCGTCAGTTGCGACCCTACCTGAACCGGGAGGCTCTCACAACAGTCACTCGCGCCCTCGTGACCTCTAGGCTGGAATACTGCAATGTGCTCTACATGGGGCTGCCCTTGAAGAGCATCCGGCGGCTTCAGCTAGTCCAGAATGCGGCCACGCGAGTGATTGTGGGTGCACCTCGGTTCGCCCACATAACACCTATCCTCCGCGAGCTGCACTGGCTACCTGTTGATCTCCGTGTGCGCTTCAAGGTGCTTCTTACTACCTACAAAGCCCTTCATGGTAGTGGATCTGCGTACTTGGGAGACTGCCTCCTGCCAATCACCTCCTCTCGACCCATAAGATCGCACAGATTAGGCCTCCTCCGAGTGCCATCTGCCAGCCAGTGCCGGCTGGCAACTACGCGGAGGAGAGCCTTTTCAGTAGCAGCTCCGACTCTCTGGAACGATCTCCCCGTGGAGATTCGTATCCTCACCACCCTTCAGACCTTCCGCACAGCCCTCAAGATCTGGCTATCCCGCCAGGCCTGGGGGTAAGACCATAGTCCGCCCCCACCCGAATGCTGTATGAATGTTGCTTGGTTTTAATTATACATTGTGTTTTTATGTTATTGTATGTTTCCCCCTCCCATACAAGTTGTTAGCCGCCCTGAGTCCCCTCAGGGAAAAGGGCGGCCTATAAATAAACTGAACTGAACTGAACTGAACTGAACTCTGGAAGGAAAGCTGTTCCACTTCTTAATAGTTCTCAGTTAGGAATTTCTCCTTATTTCCATCGGATCTTCCTCTGAAGAACTTTTACCCATTGCTTCTGATTCTATTTTCAGGAGCTAATAATAATTTGACCCCCGCCCCTCTTCTCTGTGGCATCTTTCAAACATTGGATGATTGCTATCATGTCTTCCCTCAGTCTTCTTTCCATTAAAATGAACATACCAAGTTCTTATAACAATATTGGAACATAAAACTTAGGCTCTTCCCTGTCAACATTCAACACTGTTTCATCATATTAAGGACCACTGCATTTTAGTCAACAATATTAATTGTTATCTAGTTAACTATATCTTTCTTTCTTAAACTTTCAGGGTAGGGTGACAGAAAACAAGTTAAATAGTTGTTTGTGTGTCTGACAACAAAAAGATTGAAAAATGAAATTAGGCATAAAAGTTGTGATTTCACAAGGTCTGAAAATGGGATAGCCTTTTCCTGTTTGTCCTCTTCTAATAGTCCTTTTGAAAATATTAAACTATGTATTAAACATCAAAAACATGAAACCTGATAGGAATGAGACCAAAGTATTGAAGAAGTTAAAAAAAACCATTTTGTCAGTCTTTGGTCAAAATACATTAAAATAAATTCTTGACTTTAAACAATCAAAGTAATTCTATTCATGCCGACACATATATGAGCAAATAGACTAAAAGTTTTAAAAGATTTTTTTTAGTGACATGTTTAAAAACAAACCACAAGTCTGCTCTTTGTAGATGCTAGGGCTAGGATACTGATGAGTAGACAGACTCTGTCCACTTAAAATAAAATAAAATAAAAAGAGAAACATGGACTTCAGCAAATACATTTATAGAGGTGGATCAGCTGAATGTATTATGAATACCGGCTGCACAATACCAGAATATCTTTGGTCTGTTTAACATTATACCAGATTCAACAGACAGTTTAATGGATGATCCGTAGCAGTGCACAATTTTCTTTTGTGTTTCCTTTCTTTTCCCCTTTAATTGGACTGCTGTATGGAATCACAGTCCAAGAGGTTGATTTAGTGGCCCACGGTCAGGTTTTCTTTCCCACCCTTTACAAGTATTTTGCATTCTTATTGTCAATACAATACTTCACCTGTCTTTTGGATGTGTTTACTTTGGGATACAATATCTTTTACTTTCTTTTATTCTCAGAGGAGGAGGAAGGGAATGCCTCAAATACCTGAGACAATTCAGCCTAGGAGATGAAGGGAGTTGTTTTTGTCTAGCTTATATAAGAAGAAAAGCAGATCCAGAAATTTTCGGAAATGCAGAAATTGATGCCTTTCTTGTCTAGAGTGTGATTTGATAACATCCATCAAATTTTATATTAAGTTTCCATTTTCAATTCCAAAATATTGTCATAGTCACCAGGCATGAAAAAAATAGTGATTTATATTTAAAATATTTCTATATTGAAGTTTAGAAAATGGTGATTCCTTTCATTCTATTTTTTTAAATGTAATGATTAACAAAATTATTGATTGGCCAAATTGTAATGACTGACCAAATTATTTTTAAAAAAGCTTGTTGGGCATAAAACTATTATGTATCTTATTAATTAAGGGGTACACAAAATAGTGAGTGGTTCAACATGTCTTCAAATTATGTTTATCGTTGAGGTTCATTGAATAAACTATAATTTAAAAATCTTGGCTTAGCATTCTGCATGAATTTAGTCTGGCTGAAAATTAATTTGTGATTTATGCCACTCAGTCTCTATCAGCCCATGCATTCTTCCTTAGGTCTCAGAAAAAAGGCCAAGTACAAATGAAAAAAAAAAAACTGTTGTGCATTATAATATTATTGTTAGGTAAAGATAAAGGTAATGTGTGCTAGTCATTTCCAGCTCTAGGGGCAGTGCTCATCTCTGTTTCTAACCTGAAGAGCCAGCACTGTCCAAAGATGTCTCCGTGGTCATGTGTTCAGCATAACTCAATGCCGAAGGTACACAGAGCGCTATTACCATCCCACCAAAGTGATCCTTATTTTTCTATTTGCATTTTTTACATGCTTTCAAACTGCTAGATTAGCAGAAGCTGGGACAAGTAATGGGAGCTATGCAGCACTAGGTTTTTGAACTACTGAACTGCCAACCTATTCCTAATTCAAATATCATTGCTTGATCAATAAAAAAAACAAAATGGTCATGGCTAATTTGGATAAATATTTAAAAGGCATCTTAGGGTTGTTTTTATAGGTATATAGATATACTGGGCTGGGTTGGTAATGATGATATGATTGCACTGAATAAAGACAGAAAAAAAGACAGTGAGGCTTAGTATGTATAATAGTTCTACACCTCCACATTATATGCAGATACATATGTCTCATTTTTTGCAGTAAATAAAGAAATATGTTTTCTTGAGTGTTATGAGAAGTGGATATTCAAGTTGATTGGTCCAGAAATCCTTCACATTTCAATTTTGCAGAATTATAAAAATAATGAAGAAGTATTTGGTGACAAAATCATTATTGATTGCAGAATGTTTTATGTTTCTAAGACCAAAAGAGAAAGGGTCTGTTGCAGCATACTTTTCTTAAAAAGCTATTGGAATGTTGTACATTTGATAAGAACTAAAAAAGAGACTTATGAATGCTTTTCACATTTACAATCATTACATCATTCCCATGGTCATGTGATATGGCTCATATTTACGACAGTTTCAGTGCCCCAGAGTCACATGATCACTTTTTGAAATTTTTCTGATGAGCAAAGTCAATGGGGAAGCCAGACTCACTTAACAACCATATTACTAATTTAACAATTTCGGGCAACAACAACTGTGGCAAGAAATGTCCTAAGATGGGAAAAAGTTCACTTAACAGTTGCTTGCTTAGCAAAAGGAATTTTGTGCTGAATTGTGGTTGTAAGTGGAGGACTACCTGTATAGCATGGTGTGAGTGTGAAGAACAATACAGAAATGCTGCAATACTTAGAAATACAATTAAAAACTTATACTGGAAAAAAAGATAATTCTAATTTGAGTGATAACTCTACAATACAACAATTGGCTAGGATTACTGTGATTTACAGTAATGTTGTAAAAATAGGTAAATGATTTTGTTATATTGTACTATATTAATTTATTTAATTCTTTTTGTTAGTTTTTACTGTTTTAAATGTGGCTTTATATTCTGTAAGCCAACTTGAGTTGCCATGGGAGAATAGGTTGCAATATAATTCAGTTCAGTCAGTCAGTCAGTCAGTCAATCAATCAATAATTAGGTATTATTTAGAAGATTGTTATTTACATATGAAAAAATAAAGTTTTTCTGATTATAAAGACACATAAAGAACTATATCATTACAATAGACTTGTTTTGGAGTACTATTTGTACCAACATTTTAGCAAAGAGCCATAAAGCATGTGCTACAATGCTGTCCAGGCATTCAGTACTATTTAGATGATATCATTGTCATTAGAGAAAATAGCAAGAAGCATCTGCAAAACCTTAAGAGATTGACACACTGTGGCCTTGAGTGGATAATACGAATGTGATTTCTTAATATTTAGTATTATCCTACACAATATGTGCTCTTCTGGTTCATTGTTTCAGAGATATTTTCATATTTAAACAGACAAACAACTTCCTGCCAGCTTCCCCAATGAATTTCCATATGAGGATCTAGCACAGAGTGTTAGAAATCTTCCTTCCTTGCTTCCTTCCTTCCCTTGCTAGGATTCAACCATTATTGTAATATCAAATTTATTTTCATTGTTCCACCTTTTAGATACTTTATTACAAGAAAGAAGAGCACAACAGGATTTCACCATATTTGTAACTGGCATAAAATATATTTTGTGATTTTTCTATGCATTTCCCCCCCTTAATTCTTCAAATTTGTTCTGATTCCTGGCAAAGTTGGACAAGTCCTTCAGTTTTCTTACAAGATTTATGGAAATAATTTGTCATTATCTTCTTCCTAAGGCTGAGGTAGAATGAATGCTCCAAGGCCACTCAAATGAGTCCTCACCATTTCCCAGTTTCTAATTCAATGACCAAACTGGTTTTCTCCTAGAGAATGGTAATGTGCAAAGCTATAAGAGTGTACTTTATTTCAGTCACATTTCAAGCAAAGTTTTGTGAAGTAAATTCGCTCCTAAAAAGGCTTTTTCAGTATATGTGAGTACTGAAAAAAATCTATTACGATTATTGGACATGTTGGGTTGGGTTCACCACCTCATTGGAAGGTGAAACTCCTCTGTCTTGCAGCTAACTTTTAGACAGCACTGATGTTCAGATACTGCAAATTCTTACAACTCTTACATTAATCCAAAACTACACTTACTGACCTTTCACATATAGTGCTGTTCCAACTAGTTGTTTAATAATTGTGACATTAGAAATCTGTTTGCAAGTTTTCAAGATATGTTTTTATTGTTTGCATTATTTTAAAGATGCCTTTTTTGTGAGTCCTCCTGGGCGATGCTTTAGAGATAGCAGTCCTGCTATAAAAAAAGTAACAACAAATTGAACTTTTTGTAAAACTATACATTATTTTAGCACACACTGTTTTATTATGTAGTTTTTAATGAATAGATTTAGAAATTGTTTTCTTCTTCAAAGCATTCAATGAGGCAAATGACTCTAGTACAAAATTGCATGGGTTTTTTTGCCTTCTTGTGCTATTAGTGGAAGTTACACTTCTGTTAATGGAAATAGTTCGTAGATTTCATATCAGACACTTGAAATGCATTTTATGGGTCATGTACTAGGATTCATACTTAACACATTTTAAAATGTTTCTGCATTTGGGAATTGTTGTTGGAGGATGATCTCATCACCCAACTTTATTAATTCTCTCATTTCATTTTCCACTGCAACTTGTTCCACCGCTTTACAGCCAAACATTGCTGACAAGGACAAATTAGCTTGTCTACCTGCCTCTTTTTATATCTACTGCAGTATTCTGCTCCTGGAGGCAATATGGGACTATGATTTTTGTACAGAAAAAGCATTTTTTTCCTGTCTGTTTGAAGTATTCAGTAATGGAACTTAATGACTTTTTTTTGGAAATAATTTTCATAACACCAGGAGAAAAATAGGTGTTTCAAAATGAAACTGTTGTTCCAATTAAACTTTAGAAGTGCTTTAGGAAAAATGTCTCTAGCCATTCAAGATTTAAAGGCTGAACTGTAAGCTGTATATATATTTTCCTTACTTTATAGAATCTCATGTATGTATGTATGTATGTATGTATGTATGTATGTATGTATGCATTTCTAGTTACTTTAGTTAATCAGCATCACTAAGTATCACTAATAGATATGGTCCGGTCAACAAATATCACTAATATGTAATACATACTTTTGTCTAACTTAATTTTTGAAATGTCTACTACTTTAATATCAAAATGCCAGTTCATTAATAATGTTATGGAATAAGTAAAGCAAGAACACACAACAGAGTCCTCCCAAAAGTTGCATTCTCTATGATGTCTGATGCAACAGTGTATTTTGTATCAATTCCATTATGATATTGAAAGTTAGTGTGGTACAGTAGTTAATCTTTGGGCAGGGAACATATTTGGTCAAACCCCATTAGCTATGGGCCAATTTCTTTCAGCTGAGTCTCTCTCACAGGGTTGTTGCAGGAAATAAAAGGTTATCCACTTAGATCAGTGGTTCTTAACCTGTGGGTTGCGACCTCTTTGAGGGTCGAATGACCTTTTCAAAGGGGTCACTAAGACCACCGCAACTCTAAACTTTAAACTCCACCTCCCATTCCTCGAAAAAAACCCTGGACGGGCTCCGGAGTCATCGTCAGCCACGCAGAGTGTCACCGTGGCTCCACGCCGTAGAAAACATAGGTGCACATGCACACCCCATACAATTACAGCCTCGGAGACTTCATAATGGTGGGAAACAGTTCTCACTCTGACAAAGCGCTGCCTTGTCTTTCACAGCCACAGTTTCCAATTGGGCGGGGGGGGGGAGGAAGAAATCCTTTGCATGGATTCCCCCAATTGGAAATGAGGTGGTTGTGAAAGATGTGTGGGGTCCAGAGCCCATTTGTGCCAAGGACAGGCACTGGACGGGATGCCGGCAGTTCTTAAGACATTCATTTTTCCTCTTAAATTTTTCCCAAAGCCCTTCACCAAAAATAAATAAGAAAAGGTACTGTCCTGGAAATATCACAGTTATCTATACCCCTTGATCCCTCCCAGGGGACCAATGGAGGGATTATAGGCCTACAGGCTGAAAAATGTTACCTCCCTTCCAAAGAGAAATGAAGCTAATGAGCCTGCATATGATGTGAAGCCCTTTATCAAATCAATAAGTAATGTTATTTTACAAATAAATGCCTTGCATTTGGAATTTCTTCTGGCAAAGATTTTTTCTGGCAAAAATATGTATTTAAACCTAGGAACTATTAAAAAGTATGGCATGAGAAAGGAAAAGAACTGAAAATTCTACATCATGATGCAGTTTGATCAGTTATTCATGGGGCAGGTAATCCACGACGACTTGTTAGCTCTTTGTGCAAAGTTTACAGCTATTAGCAATTTCCCTTTTCAAATTTGTTTGCTTTCATACCTCCTTTTTGACCTTTCCTTCATCATTTATGATCCAATTGCATAGTGAAAAAACTCCAACAACTGTTGTCATTCAAACTCACTTATATTGTCAAGGTATTTGACTTTCGTGATTCGGGGGAAGGGAGACATTAAACATGTGTATGGAACACTAACCAGGAGCCTTTGACAATGCTTTATGGGATTTGCAACTTGCCCTTAGGCTGTAAGGCTGTTTCAGTCTCAATTTCCAAAACAGGTTGAACCTCCTTTTTAGTATTCCATGCCAACCAAACAGAAATTGCAGTGGCATGTAATTTGAATATCAAAAACAGGTGATGTTTCCAAACTGCGAAAATATGATCTATTGTTAAAAAGGGTTAGTCAAATTGGTGTCTCTGTTGTTGCTTCTTAAATTGTAAAGTGCTGAACAATAAAAGTATCGGTAGGGTTCCTTCTAGTTTGAGTGCATCATAAATATTTTATTACATTATGTAACATATAAAACATACCATGAAATATTGTGTTGAATCTTATCATCATCCTTCTCCCCTTTTCCTTTTTACTAGAATTATCATAATAAACCTACTTACTAGGACACAAACCCAGACACAGAGACACAGACACCCAGAGAGACATACATAGACACACAGACACAGACACACACAGAGAAAAACAGAGAGAGAGAGAGAGAGAGAGAGAGAGAGAGAGAGAGAGAGAGAGAGAGAGAGAGAGAGAGAGAGAAACACACACACACACATTATAGGACGAAATAGTGCCCATCGGAACTACCGGTCCAAACTGTGTGTGTGTGTGTGTGTGTGTGTGTCTGTCTGTCTGTCTGTCTGTCTGTCTGTCTGTCTTCTGTCTGCCTGCCTGCCTGCCTGCCTGCCTGCTTGCCTGCCTGTCTATACATGATAGATGGATATAGATAGATAGATAGATAGATAGATAGATAGATAGATAGATACATACATACATACATACATACATACATACATACATACATGTAGGAAGATTCAGATTTTCTCCTGTTGTTATTTTCTCTCTAAGTTTCACTTTTCTCCTGCTGGACATTTCTACATTGATGCTAGATGATCTCATCTTATATTCTACACCTCCACACATGGCAAGGAAAATCCCAGGAATGACATGGTTAGATTAAAATATTTACACCTTTCTTCCACAGATGTTAATCCAAGATCAGAATGAAAACCTATGCATTTATCTAAAGTAACAATGTCTATGTTTGTGTGAATTCAGTGACGATAATGATTAATATACAATAATATGCAGTTTGACTCAAGATATATTGATAATGTGGAATAACATCAATGTTAGTCCAAGTAAGAACTAAATACCACATATTTTTCATTAGGATCAATACTTTACTGCACCTGTGCATGGTTTGCCAATTGCACATTAGCAAATAGGACAGCACTCCAGAGGGTTAACATCATTGCCTAGAAGATCATTGGTTGCCCTCTCCCCTCTTTGGAAGAGCTTTATAGCTCCCACTGCCTTAAGAAAGTTCAGAACATTATTTATTTATTTATTAGACTTATATACCGCCTCATAGGGCTTTCAGCCCTCTCTAAGCGGTTTACAATTTTTTTTTAGCAAATTGAGTCAGCAACTTGCCCCCACAGTCCGGGTCCTCATTTCACCCACCTCGGAAGGATGGAAGGCTGAGTCGACCTTGAGCCGGTGAGATTTGAATCGCTGAACTGCAGATCACAGTCAGCTAAAGTGGCCTGAAGTACTGCACCCTAACCACTGCGCCACCTCGGCTCGTAGTTCAGAACATTATTAAAGATCCATCTCATTCTGGGTACCCTTAAAAAAAACTATTACCATCTGGGGCGATAAAAACAAAGACAAAAACAGCTTCTATCCCAGGGCAGTAACTATATTGAATTCTACTATTAGTGCAATATTAATGCAATATCAGGGGTTTTCAATTCAATTGTATTAAATGTGAAGATGTGTGTTTTTATATGTATAATGTACACGGAAGCTGGCATTTAATTTCGTTGTACAAGGTGCAAGAACAATAAACTAAACTAAACTAAATTAAAACTAGATTTTCAATATGTGTATACCATTCATATTCTACTTTCTGTCATCAACACTTTTCTGTTTTGCATAGTGCCAAATGAAACAGGTTAAAGCTGTTACAAAAAGCTTTGTTTCTTCTTCTTCTTTACTTCCTCTTTTATCATTTCGGGTGTCAAGGGAGATACAAAATTTTGGTTCTTGCACTTCTTGCAGCCTCAATCATTGCTATTTGATGCTGCTGTAACATGTCTTTGATGTTGTCTTTCCATCTTCTTCTGGGCCTGCCTCATGCTCTTTGACCTTCCACTCTTTTTATGCATGCCTTATATGGTATGAAATCCCCAGACATTCTCTCCAGATGGGCAAACCTCTTTATTTGCTGCCTTTGTATGTAGTTTAATATTGATTCTATTCCAATTATTTTTTGATTATACCACTCCTGTTTTTATCCTTTTTAGTCACTCCAGCAGCTTTCTTAAAACAACTCATTTCAGTAATAACTAATTTTAATTTATACTTTATTGTAAATGTTCATGTTTGGCACTGGTAACATAAGATGGAGATGAATATGCTTTGTATGAAATGTTTTGCTGTACTAATCAGTATTCCCTTATGCTGTAGTAATGTGTTAGTTGTCCCAATTCTTGGTTTGTCTTACTCCATTATATATTAATTTCTTCATCAATTTTTCCATGTTCAGTAAACCTGGTTCCTAAATATTTGAACTCTGACTCTTGTTCTCTCTAAATGTTTAAGGTGCTATTTTTTCTTCCAATCACCATTGCTTCTGTTTTTTTTTTTTGCTAATTCTCATATTATTTGTCTTACAGTCCTGATTCATGGACACAAGATGTTGTTGCAGTTCTTTAGCTGTACTTACTATCAATGCCTGATCATCTACAAAGAGTAGTTTGTTGATGGGTGTAACTTTTTTACATTCTGTCAATAAAGGCGATAAATAATAGTGATGATAAGACATAACACTGCTTTACTCCAGAAGTTTTACAAAGGGTTCTGATGTATATTGGTTTGTTCGGACTTCTGCAATTTCTATATAAACTTTTGCATAATCTAACAAAATGATCACTTACTCAATATTAGGTCATTGTTTTCCATAATTTTCAGCTCTATGAAATGCTTTATCTTGGTATACAAATGCAACCAAGAGATTCTTATTGCATCAACAGTCTTTTCTATTAATTATTTAAGCATAAATATTGCATCTGTGCCACATATGTTTCTTCTAAGTTCATGTATTGTTCTGTTAATTGTCATTCTGTAACATATCTGTTATCTTAGCATATGTTTTCCCTGGGTGGCTAAGAGTGAAATGCCTTGGTATTGAATGCATTTTTGCTTCTTCTTCTTCTTCTTCTTCTTCTTCTCCTTCTTCTTCTTCTTCTTCTTCTTCTTCTTCTTCTTCTTCTTCTTCTTCTTCTTCTTCTTCTTCTTCTTCTTCTCCTCCTCCTCCTCCTCCTCCTCCTCCTCCTCCTCCTCCTCCTCCTCCTCCTTCCTATGATGATGATGATGTGGTTAATTTTGGTGATATTCACAGCCTTTGGAGCTGGTTGGTAGCTCAACAGCTCGAGTCCTAACCAAGTACCTACAAACTGTTAAGGTAACGTTGGAGGATATAAGCTGTTCCAAATAGGGTGGTTTTTTGTAGAATCAAGTCTGATAAATTTAAAATTTCCAAATAGCGAGGTAGCCCTTTAGGTATTGCTCCAAGGGCTCCAATTACAATTGGGACAACACACGATTTCTTTTTCCACAAAATACTTTGTGATTTTTTTCTTGTTGCTTATCTTCAATTCGCACATCACCAAATATTGCAATGTCAATGAACCAAACTATTTTCTTTTCAACTATTGTTATATCAGGTGTGTTGTTGTGAGAAGAGTGCCTGTCAGTCTGAATTCTGAAATTTGTTTTGTTTTGTTTTGTTTTGCCTTTATTTGTATGCCGCCCTTTTCCCTGGGGGGACTCAGGGCTGCTCACAATTCAAAAGAGGGAGGGGGAGAAGACAAACAATAGACAATACAGCATGTTAAAAAGAAAACACAACAATCGTACAATTCGAGTGGGGCTACAGTCTTAACCCCAGGCCAGCCGGGACAGCCAGATCTTTAAAGCAGCGCAGAAGGACTGGAGGGTGGTGAGGGTTCGAATCTCCACGGGGAGTTCATTCCAAAGGGACGGAGCAGCCACCGAGAAGGCTCTCCTCCGGGTAGTTGCCAGTTTGCACTGGCTAGTAGATGGGATTCGGAGGAGGCCTAATCGATGCGATCGAATCGGTCTAGTGGAGGTAATTGGCAGTAGGCAGTCTCTCAAGTACCCAGGCCCACTACCATGAAGGGCTTTATAGGTGATAAGTAACACCTTGAAGCGCACCCGGAGATCAACAAGTAGCCAGTGCAGCTCGCGGAGGATAGGTGTTACGTGGGTGAACCACGTAACACCTATCCCACAAAATCCCACAAGATCTTGACTTTTTAATTCTCTAAAACCTTCTTAACTTGATGTTCCCAGTGGTTTTTGCTGGACCTAAATCCAAACTTTTGGCACAATTTCCAGTGAATGATTTTAGCAACTCATTGCATTGTTGGTAGTCAATTTGTGAAATCTTGCTGCATCCACTGATCAAATGGTCAACTGTCTCATCTTTCTCATTACAGAGGCGGCATTTGATGTTGATGGTAACATGCTGAATGTTTGCCTTCATGCAATTTGTGACTAAGGCTTGTTCTTGAGCTGCCAAAATAATTATGATGATGATGATGATGTATGATGATGATGATGATGATGATGATAATAATACTTTATTAATTAAACATGAAACTCAGTCAACTGAACATTTAAAATGTGTCACAAATACCATTGATTAGTCTAATGGTTGATACAGGTTGCTGCCAGCATCCTCAGTATCAACATAGAATCTTATTAAAATATATGATGTTCCGAGCATCATTTTTTGCAGTTCTCCTGGTGTTATTGTAGGAAGCTGCAATTTCTTGATTCTTGGACATGGTGCCAAGGGCCCCGATGACAGTGGGTATCACTGTTACATGTTTCACCCATAACCGTGTAGTTATATTTCATGATTTTTTCTAGATCTTTTGCTTCAACTCTGGCGTCTCCTGGTACAGTGATATCAATAAACTGTACTCTTTGACCCTTGACAACGGTGATATCTGGGGTGTTGTGTTCCAAATGATGTTCTGTCTGTATTTGAAAGTCCCACAAGATCTTCACTGTCTCATTTTCAGTAACTTTTTCCACTGTATGTTCCCATGACTTTTCGGATACAGGTAGGGTGTATTTTTTATATAATGACCAGTGGACTAATTTAGCAACTCGATTATGTCTAGCTTTGTAATCCATTTGTGAGATTTTGCTGCAATCACATATTAAATGTGAAACAGTTTCAATTTTGTTGTTGCAAAGTCAGATTGGTTAGATTGTCATTGGTTTTTGTATCTTCACTTTCATGGCATTACATTGTAGTGCTTGTTCTTGAGCAGCAAGTATCAAACTTTCCATTTCTTTCTTGAGGGTTCCTCTCTTAAGCCATTCTCATGTCAAGTTGCTATTACATTTTTCTTAAATGTTTTTCAAGTGCTCTCCATGCAAAGCTTTAGTGTTCCATCTATTTAATCTGTCATCCAGCTGTTTTTTCTTATATTCTGCCTTCGTTTCTGTTGTTTTTATAATGTTCTCCATTTTCACACCTTGCAGCAATTTTTCTGTACTTTGGTTCACATAATTATTCAAACTTTGTTTTTCTTCTTCTACAATTTGATAGATTTGCAGTAGCCCTCTGCCTCCTATTTTTCTTGGCAGGTGCAACCTGTCGATGTCACTTCATGGATGTAAAGCGTGGTACATATTCAAAAGTCTGTGTATTTTCCAGTCCAAATTTTCCAGTTCAGCCAAAATCCAGTTGATGATTCTAGCTGAGTAGTATATCTGGAACTGCCCACTTATTAATGACTTTCATTATGTTTCCAGCATTCAGCTTTGATTTTAATATTTTGCAGACCCCCCTTTGCGTTGTTTCTTTGACTTTTCCATTCATGATGTTATCTGCTTCCAGTATGTTCAGGCATTTGTAATCCTTTGTCACCCGCTATCCTTTGCTAATGCTTTCACTATGCTTTCATTTTCCAGTTCTATTCTTTCTATTCTTTCTATTTTTTCCATTTTTCCTTTCTGCATGGCTAATATAGCACATTTTTTCAAGTCCAAAGTTCATTTTGATGTCACTGCTGAACAGTTGAACTGTGCTGAGCACTGATTTAAGTTCAGTGGGGTTTTTCGCATACATTTTAAGTTATCCATGTATAGCAGATGTTTATCTTGCCATGTTGGCTTGGGATTTGGTATCCCAGTTTTATGTTTCAGAGGAATATTTTCAGTGGAATTAATGAGATGTTGGACAGTAGTGGTGAAAGTGAGTCCACCTGGATGATTTCTCATCTGATGTTGACTTCATAAATGAGGAAAACCCATTTACTGTTAGAACTGTTTTCCATTTTTCCATTTTTGCTTTAAAACATGTATAAATATTTTTGCTGATTTCAAAGTTTTCCTGACAAGTGTTACTCCAGAAAAGCAGGCCACAGTTGAATTTTGGAAAGAATTGTGGGAAAATGCAAAGGACTACAATAAGGAAGCAAAGTGGATACATGACTTTGAGAAAAGCATTGGCAACAAACAAATGCAAGTATTAGAAATAACAACTGAGACGGTCAAAAATCGAGTAAAAAAGGTAAAGAATTGGACATCATCTGGAAAGGACCAATTACATGGTTTCCGGCTCAAATATCTGACCAGTTTACATGCAATATTGGCCCAGACAATTGAATGAAATTTTACAAAAGGGCCAAATTGATGAATGGTTGACAACTGGAAAAACATACTTGATTCAGAAAGATGCAACTAAAGGAACAACACCTGAAAACTACAGACCAATAACATGCTTGCCAACAACCTTCAAATTACTCACAGGCATTATTGCAGATAACAAGATGGATTATTTGGAAACAAGCAACATCTTGCCAGTAGGCAAGAGCAAAAAGGCAAAAAATAGAAGGAGCAGGGGCACAAAAGATCAGCTCCTAATTGATAAAATGATATTAGAAAATTGTAAGAACAGAAAAACGAACTTGAATATGGTCTGGATTGATTACAAAAAAGGCATTTGACTCACTGCCACATAATTGGATCATAAAATGCTTAGAAAGAACTGGCATTAGCAACAATATTACATCCTTTACTGAAAAGGCGATGAAACAATGGAGAACTGAGTTGGCAGTAGGGAATGAGATCTACGAAATGGTTAATATCAAGTGAGGAATTTTCCAGGGTGATTCACTTCCACCTTTTCTCTTCATCATCACAATGATTCCACTATCAGTAATCTTAACAAAAATGAAATTAGGCTACCAAAACAGGCAAAGAAGCTGAAAAAAATTCGCATTTACTATATATGGATGATTTGAAACTCTATGGAAAGTCAGAAATAGAAATCCAATCATTGACAAACACAGTCCGAGTATTCAGCACCGATATTTCAATGCAGTTTGGCATGGAAAAATGCGCCACTGTATCCATAAAAAGGGGCAAAATCACTGCATGTGAGGGAATTGAAATGCCCAATGGCCAATTAATTAAATGCAAAAAAAATGAAGCCTACAAATACTTAGGCATTCTGCAGTTGGATAACATCAAGCATGGAGAAGTAAAAACTATTGTCAGGCGAGAGTACACCAACAGAGTTAGGAAAATTTTAAAATCTAAATTGAATGGTGGAAATACAATTAAGGCCATAAATACCTGGGCAATACCAGTTATAAGATACACAGCTGGTATAGTTAACTGGACACAAGCTGATTTGGACCTTTTGGACCGAAAAACCAGGAAACTAATGACAATGCACTACAGTTTACATCCACGTGGTGACACTGATAGACTGTACCTGCCCCGAAAATCAGGTGGCAGAGGATTATTACAAGTGAAGCAAACAGTTGAAGAAGAAAAACATGCACTGGCTGATTATTTAAAAGAAAGTCAAGAACATCTATTAATTGAAATAAAGAACAAAAATCTACTGACGAAACAAGAATACAGAAAAGAAGTGATAAAAGCAAGAATGGAGAGTTGGCAGAACAAAGCACTGCATGGCCAATTTCTGGAAAAAATAAAAGATAAAGTGGACAGTGAACAAACTTGGTTATGGTTAACAACAGGTACATTAAAGAAAGAAACAGAGTCACTAATCCTGGCTGCACAAGAACAAGCTATCCGCACACATGCCATTAAGCCAAAATTGAAAAATCCTCTGATGATGCCAAATGCAGACTTTGCAAAGAAGCTGATGAAACTGTTGATCACATATTCAGCTGCTGTAAAAATATTGCGCAGACTGATTATAAATTGCAGCACAATTTAGTAGCACAAATGATCCATTGGAATTTGTGCAAAAATTATAATATTAAAACAGCAACAAACTGGTGGGAACATCAGCCTGAAAAAGTCACCGAAAATCAGATGGTCAAGATCTTGTGGGATTTCCGTATACAAACCGACAAAATACTGGCGCATAATACACCAGACATCACACTGGTTGAGAAAAATAAGGTCACAATCATAGACATCGCAATACCAAGTGATAGCAGGGTCGCTGAGAAGGAACATGAAAAAATCGCAAAATACCAGGACTTAAAAATTGAAATTCAATGACTATGGCACAAACCAGCAGTGGTAATTCCAGTGGTAATTGGCACACTGGGTGCTATTCCAAAAGCACTGGAATTACATTTAAAACAGTTAAAAATTGACAAAATCACCATCAGTCAAATGCAAAAAGCCGCACTGCTTGGATCTGCACGCATATTATGAAAATACGTTATGACGTCCTAGGCCCCTGGGTGAGGCCCGACTAGTAACCAATGCCAAATCCGGCAAAACAACTGGCCGCTGTAATACAATTGTATAATAATAATAACAACAACAACAACAACAATAACAATAACAATCATCATCATCATCATCATCATCATCATCATCATCATCATCATCATCATCATCATCATCATCATCATCATCATCCTTTACTGAAAATATGCCCTTTACTGAAAAGGCAACCTTTACTGAAAAGGCGATGAAACAATGGAGAACTGAGTTGGCAATAGGGAATGAGATCTACGGAATGGTTAATATCAAGCGAGGAATTTTCCAGGGTGATTAACTTTCACCTCTTCTCTTCATCATCGCAATGATCCCACTATCAGTAATTTTAAAAAAATGAAATTAGGCTACCAAACAGCCAAAGAAGCTGAAAAAATTTCACATTTACTATATATGGATGATTTGAAACTCTATGGAAAGTCAGAAATAGAAATCCAATCATTGACAAACACAGTCCGAGTATTCAGCACCGATATTTCAATGCAGTTTGGCATGGAAAAATGTGCCACTGTATCCATAAAAAGGGGCAAAATCACTGCATGTGAGGGAATTGAAATGCCCAATGGCCAATTAATTAAATGCAAAGAAAATGAAGCCTACAAATACTTAGGCATTCTGCAGTTGGATAACATCAAGTATGGAGAAGTAAAAACTATTGTCAGGCGAGAGTACACCAACAGAGTTAGGAAAATTTTAAAATCTAAATTGAATGGTGGAAATACAATCAAGACCATAGATACCTGGGCAATACCAGTTATAAGATGCACAGCTGGTATAGTTAACTGGACACAAGCTGATTTGGACATTTTGGACTGAAAAACCAGGAAACTAATGACAATGCACTACAGTTTACATCCACGTGGTGATACTAATAGATTGTACCTGCCCCGAAAATCAGGTGGCAGAGGATTATTACAAGTGAAGCAAACAGTTGAAGAAGAAAAATATGCACTGGCTGATTATTTAAAAGAAAGTCAAGAACATCTAT
Organism: Thamnophis sirtalis; assembly: GCF_051295495.1. Taxonomy (NCBI): domain Eukaryota; kingdom Metazoa; phylum Chordata; class Lepidosauria; order Squamata; family Natricidae; genus Thamnophis; species Thamnophis sirtalis. The sequence continues at coordinate 37,161,598 of NW_028261384.1, read as the reverse complement.
TAATCGAAGTAAAGAACAAAAATCTACTGAAGGCCCAACAGACGAAACAAGAATACAGAAAAGAAGTGATAAAAGCAAGAATGGAGAGTTGGCAGAACAAAGCACTGCATGGCCAATTTCTGGAAAAAATAAAAGATAAAGTGGACAGTGAACAAACTTGGTTATGGTTAACAACAGGTACATTAAAGAAAGAAACAGAGTCACTAATCCTGGCTGCACAAGAACAAGCAATCCACACACATGCCATTAAGCCAAAATTGAAAAATCCTCTGATGATGCCAAATGCAGACTTTGCAAAGAAGCTGATGAAACTGTTGATCACATATTCAGCTGCTGTAAAAATATTGCGCAGACTGATTATAAATTGCAGCACAATTTAGTAGCACAAATGATCCATTGGAATTTGTGCAAAAATTATAATATTAAAACAGCAACAAACTGGTGGGAACATCAGCCTGAAAAAGTCACCGAAAATCAGATGGTCAAGATCTTGTGGGATTTCCGTATACAAACCGACAAAATACTGGCGCATAATACACCAGACATCACACTGGTTGAGAAAAATAAGGTCACAATCATAGACATCGCAATACCAGGTGATAGCAGGGTTGCAGAGAAGGAACATGAAAAAAATCGCAAGATACCAGGACTTAAAAATCGAAATTCAACGACTATGACACAAACCAGCAGTGATAATTCCAGTTGTAATTGGCACACTGGGTGCTATTCCAAAAGCACTGGAATTACATTTAAAACAGTTAAAAATTGACAAAATCACCATCAGTCAAATGCAAAAAGCCGCACTGCTTGGATCTGCCCGCATATTACGAAAATACGTTATGACGTCCTAGGCCCCTGGGTGGGGCCCGACTAGTAACCAATGCCAAATCCGGCGAAACAACTGGCCGCTGTGATACAATTGTATAATAATAAAAATTTGTTGTTGTTGTTGTTGTTGTTGTTGTTGTCAATAGATGCAGTTAGTTGTGTCCATTCTGCTTTAAAGATTCTATGTACTTAGCTACTTGGATTGTTTCTGTTGGTAGCCCATCTAGTCCCTGCGTTTTAACAATTCTTGCTATTTCTTCAATCAATATTTCTGGTTCTAGTGCTATTGTTTCCTTCCTTTCTATGGCTTTTTCGTGCTACTTTCCTAAGAGATTGAGAAGTTCTTTGAAATGTTCTCTCTAACTTTCTATTACTGTTGATGGTTTTATTAGGGTTTAGTTTAGGCTACTTTGAATTACTTTAGTTTAGATTACTTTAGTTATTTAAATTCCATTAGCTCTGTTTCTGGATCCACTTAATTTGTACATTGCTGCATTAAGTGTTCCAGTATAAAAATGTAGTATTCTGAGAGTGGTATCTTAAAGATATTGAGTAGGCTCTTTAACGACCTTTCTTGACTTATTTTGTTCACTTCAAATATTTTTTTAACTTGCTCCTGGAGATTGATTACATGCCACCAAGTTGTTTTCAACTCCTACTGACCACATATTTAGATTTTCTCCTGTTCCTAGACAGCACCTGTAAAAATAGAAGAAAAGCAAAAGGAAGATTATGTTGAAACAAAAACTATAAAAATAAAAGCCAATTATAAAAGCAATTCCCACAAATAAAACCTATTTGTTTCCTTGCCCTGCTTGCTTCATCTTCCATTTATGGAACATAATACATGCTACATTAATATTGTACAAGCAGCCCCTACTGAGTGGTCAATAACATTAGGATGAGCCACTGAGTAGCTCAACAATATCAAGTTACACAAGCAGTATGCAATTGACTAGAAACAGATTTGAGACCAGTAGCTCATCTAGCCATTGTTGGCAACTCTATAGAGTGTTGACCTAGCAACTCCATGTTTTTTCTGGCATGTAGTGAGATCACTAATCAAAGTGACAAATTATGTCTTTCCAAAATTCAAGAAACCCTCATTGTTGCTGGGATTCCAACTTCCAGAATTGGTCAGGTGTTGGGTTGAGAAAGGCCGAAATACAATTGTCCTAATCATGTGGAAGGTATCAAGTTGGGAAAATTGGGAAAGAATCACACATTTTTTTCCTGATCCTGATTCAATTTCAGATAAAGGAAATACATTAATTTTCTTCTATGTTGTTTCCTATTATTTGTTAAATATAAAACTAACATGTTTTTGAATTATTTATCAATTTTAGAATTTTTATTTAACAATTTATTGTTTTATTTAACAATTTTAGGATTTGTATTCCAAAATCTTGGATGAATGGAAAAACTTAAAAGGCTTCATTCTGACATTTTTGCTTGCCAGATCATGAAATGATCTCATTTTACTGTTTGTCGCTTTGCACGTTGGGTTGGCTACAATGCCTTTCTCTGGTGGATGTGTCAAAAGGGTAGATTAATTTTAACTCTTACCAGTCCTTTGGCAAAGCAAAAGTAACAAATGGTGTCATTGCTAAAACAAGTGAAATAATATTTTTAGTCATGGTTACAGTTAGAGGCAGTGTATGTAGCATTGAACCAGAAACTAAAAAGGAAACCAAAATATTCAACATTCACCCAGGATTTTGAATGATTGTTTTAACTTAGCTAAGTACATTTTTGATCACAAAACCATGACTTCTCTGCTTAACGGTTCTGGTGATTTATGATGGTAACAAAAACAAGAACAATCCATGAAAAAGTCAAATCAGTTATTCAAATGTATTTGTTTAGCAGGGTTTTAACTTGTTATCCACAATATATTATTTATTAAAACTTTACCAGTTACGTTCTGGTAAAAAAATCCTTAATTTGCCTCCATAGTAAATGTTCAGTATATTGTATATTTTACACAAACACATGTTGTATTGTTCTATTGAAAATAAAACAGAAAGCTGAAAATCACATATTAGTACAAACATTTGTTTCCTGAACATCATCAAACTTTAATAGATATCCTAATTCTGAAACACAATTAGGTAGAATTATGATGTCTTGAAAATAAAACAGATTTATTGGCAAGTAAACTGGGTAAGTAAATTGATAATAATAAACTGTAACAACTAGTTCCAGTATTGTTCTTTTTATTGCATCCATTTCTCACTTTGATATGCAGCAAGGTTTACTATGTTTACAGCTTTTTCTCTAAATTAGTCTTTTACAATAAAATAGAATAGAATGAATAGAATAGACTAGAACAGAATTTTTATTGGCCAATTGTGATTGGACACACATGGAATTTATCTTTGGTGTATATCTCTGTGTACATAAGAGGAAAATCAAGAATCATAAGATAAAACACATAGACAAGCAAAACACAAGCTTTTCAAATTAGTCAAATATTCTTATTTCATTCATTAAATAAGACCACAAAATTTCCAAAGAAATCTTAGTATTAAGAAAGAGTGGGAAGATCTAATACTATGCATATATGTTGAAAGAACAATGAAGCACCTCACCTGACACCAATAATCAGTCAACTGCATAGCACATAAACAACATAACATCTGAGTTCAAACTCCACCAATATGGCATCAAAAGCAACCCAGCAAAAGAAATCTTTATATTCATAAGTTCATTATGTTCTATTTAGTGTTTTTCAAAACTAATTAATTTATTTTTTTAAAAACTGTTTTATTTTATTTTTTAAAACACAGTAACATAAGATAAAATAAAACTTGTGTGAAGTATATTATTCATTTTATATTCTTCCCACGTAGGCTTTTTTTAAAAAAATAAAAAGAGATAATTATAGTCCAGTGTTTTGTGGTTTTGAAATATGGATATTTTGTGATTAGATACACCACAATGACAACCACTTTTATTTCCTACTATAAGATTGACAGTGAAACCAATTACAGTATCTAAAGAATTATTTGGCTAGATTTCTCTTCAAGTAGAGATTGGATAGGTAGAATAGCATTGAATAGCATTGAATAGCATAGTATTGAATACAGTAGAATTCTTTATTGGCCAAGTGTGATTGGTCATACAAGATATTTGTCTTTGGTGCATATGCTCTCAGTGTAAATAAAAGGAAAAAATAAATTTATCAAGAATAATAAGATACAACACTTAGTGATAGTAATACATTACTAATAAACAATCAAATCATACTATGAATCAAACAAAATAATATAAATTGTAAAAATACAAGCAACATGGTTATAGTCATGAGTGGGAGGAGGTAGGTAAACATAAGATACAACACTTAGTGATAGCCATAGGTTACTAATAAGCAATTAAATCATACTAGAAAACAAACAGAACAATATAAATCATAAAAATATAAGCAACATGATTATAGTCATAAGTGGGAGGAGAAAAGTAATAGGAAGGATGATAAGAAAAATAGTAACACAATCTTAGTAAATAGTTTGACAGTGTTGTGGGAATTAGTTATTTAGTTTTTAGTTGTTGAATGTGATTGCATTCAGGAAAAACTGTCCTTATGTCTAGTTGTTCTGGTGTGCAGTGCCCTATAGTGTCGATTTGAGGGTAGACGTTGAAACAATTTATGTCCAGGATGTGAGGGGTCTGTGGATATTTTCACAGCCCACTTTTTGACTCGTGCAGTATACAGGTTTTCAATGGAAGGCAGATTGGTAGCAATTGTTTTTCTGCAGTTCTAATTATCCGGTGAAGTCTGTATCTGTCTTGTTTGGTTGCAGAACCAACCCAGACAGTTATAGAGGTGCACATGACAGACTCAATAATTACTCTATAGCATTAGAAGCTCTTTGGGCAGTTTGAGCTTTCTGAGTTTGCGCAGAAAGAACATTCTTTGTTATGCTTTTTTGATGACATTTTTGATATTAGGTGTCCATTTTAAGTCTTGAAATATGATAGAACCTAGAAACTTGAAGTTCTCTACTGTTGATACTGTGTTGTCTAGTATTGTAAGAGGTAGTAGTATAGGAGGGTTTCTCCTAAAATCTACCACCATTTTTACGGTTTTGAGGGTGTTTAGTTCAAGATTGTTCTGGTTGCACCACTGCTAGTTCTTGAACTAACAGATTCATCGTCTCGAATGAGACCAATTTGTCATTGTCTGGAATATGTCCACATTGGGGAACAAGAAGTGTCAACATGATAAATCTGAATTGTGACATTACACGTTGGTGTAATGGTGTCATGATATAAATATGAAAAATCTATTCATTGACAAGCAAATTTTAAAAAATATGCAGAAAGAACTGAAAATGCAATGCTCTTTTATAAAGATACCAACATCTCTCCTTTTCAGGACATTATTATATTTTTCAGAGTATAAGACACACCTTTTTCCCTCAAAAAAGAGGCTGAAAACCTGGGTGCGTCTTATACACTGAATACAGCATTTTTTGCCTCCTGATCATCACCAAAATGGCTGTGCATAGCTTTTAGGAATCTTTCAGAGTGCTCCTGGGGGCTGAGGAGGGCAGAAATTTTGTCCCCCAACCCCCAGGAGCACTCTATAAGCCTCCTAAAGGCCAGCCATGCCCCTTTTTTGACAAAAAACAAGCCTGTTTTTTTGCTCATTTGGGGGGGGGCACCTCTCAGGAGCACTCTACAAGTCTTCTAAAGGCTATTCATGCCTTTTTTTAAAAAAAAAATGGCCTGTTTTTGAAAAAAACTGGCTATTTTTGGGAGGTTTGCAGAGTGCAAAACCTTTTTTAAAATTTGCCTCATCAAAACCTTATTACGTCTTATACTCCGGTGCGTCTAACACTCTGAAAAATACGGTACTTTAATACATTATGAATGCAGCCCTTGACTTACAACTATTCATTTGGTGAACAAAGTTGCATTAAAAAAGTGACTTATGATTGTTTTTACACTTACAACAGCATCCCCATGACAGATGATCAAAATTGGCAATTGGCATGTATTTATGAGAATTGCAATGTACTGGGATCATGTGATCGTCACACAGAGCCTTCTCAGCCAGCTTTGGACAAACAAAGTCAACCGTATGATTCACTTAACAACAGCATGGATTGTTTAACAACTGTGGCGAGAGGCTGATAAAATGGGCAGCAATTGCTTACCAAACTTGACTTGCTTAGCAATGGAAAGTTTTGGCTCAGTTGTGATCTTAACTTAACGAACACCTTATAAACTAATAGAAATGGCAACTACCTGAGAATTCAGCTTCTAGAAGCTTATTGTTCTTGGAGTTAGCATCAGCATTGGAAACAAATAGCCTTGAAATATCACCAACCAAATGATAAAGTATAAAAGTGTCACAGAATCTAACCTATAAAAGGTCTTGTTCAGGTCAAAAAACACAGGTGCCTTTAAGAGGTCTTGAAAGAATTCACACCCATGGACCATTACCCTTTTCAAACACCCTACAGTTTTACTAGCCCAACATATGCTGCCTGTATATCACTACAACTTCAACTGGAGTGCTTTTAATACCCACTTTCTCAGCTGATCTCAAGAGTGATTTGCTTTATATGCCACATTAATTCTTCCCACATTTTCTGGATGAGACAACCACCAATTCTAGTTGTGAGGTGTTTTAAAACAGAGTTATATGAATAACACAGCAGGGTAATGCACATGACAATTTCCCTTCAGGCAATTAACAATTAGGCAACTGGGCATTGCTGTTTAGAAACTTGTATTTGTGCCTAGCAGCGAGAATAGTGTTGAAGAAGATATCCAATTATTACCAGTGATTTGATAATAATTTAAACTCAATAGGATTCTTTGTAGGCTTAAGGACAAATTGAATATATTAAATGCATTTGTTTAAAAGATTTTTATTTCTTTTTTTTCTATTAAAAAAGTTTAAGAAAATAGAACAGAACAGAATTATTTATTGGCCAAGTGTGATTGGACACCAAGGAATTTGTCTTTAGTGAATATGTTCTCAGTGTACATAAAGAAAAATAAAACATATTCATCAAGAATCATGAAATACAATACTTAGTGATAGTCATAGGTTACCAATAAACAATCAAATCATACTATGAAACAAATAAAACAATATAAATTGTAAAGATACAAGATCGGATAATGGAAATGCACACAAGGCAAAAGGCAATAACACCTCTTTATTAAAGTACAACAAGTAAGAATAACCAGCGAAGATTGAGTCTGACAGTAACCCTTTTATAGGGAGCTGTCAGACCCTTCGACCAATAGGATTAAACCTCTCTTCCCGCTGGAACAGAGGACCTTGTTAGAAACCACTGTAGTTAAAGCAAGTATATAACACCCCTCCCCTCTTGGATAAGATAATCCTACTCGTTACGTAGTCGTGCAGATAGGCGGGCTTTTGGGTAGCTCTGCCAGACCTGTGCAGTTCATTCAGAGGATGTTCTTTGGACAGGTTGGACAGACCTGTTTGCTCCGCAGCTCTGCTTGGTGGAAGCTCCTGGAAACTTTCACAGGCTGCAGCTGGAGCTTCTAGAGCCGATTCGCTCGGAGCTCGCTGAGGGCCTGCAACATAACCAAGTAGTTTCCTGGTACCCTCGGGCTTGAGCTGGCTGTGGAAGGAGTGAGTTATTGCTCCATTTGGGTAGGGTTTTGGCTAACTTGTGCAGGACTTAACTCTGGTTGTCTAAGAGTGGAGTTGGAGAGGCGGCCACAGAGTTGGTCAACGTACCTTCTCCAATTCCGACCATCCTTGAGCTCTAAGAGGTAAGAGCGAGGCCCAGTGATGCCTATCTGCCTACTGTGGCAGGAACCCATAGAGTTCCCCCGGCATAGTTGTGGGTGTATACCAAATCCCCTACTCTAAAAGCCTGAATCTTACTTGTGGAGTCAGGGGGCAATGAGGCGTGTTGGAGTGTAGCCGGTCTAAGTGGGACCTTAGGTGGCGACCCATGAGAAGCTCGGAGGGGCTTCTCCCTGTAGTGGCACTGGGTGTGTTGTGTTGAATTAGCAAATAGTGGTCAGGCCATGTTTGCCAATCTCCCAGACCCATCCTAGTGAGGGCCTCTTTTGCAGATCTCATCATTCTCTCCGCCTGACCATTGAAGGCTGGATGGAATGGCACGACCAGGGCATGTCTGATTCCCTGAGCTGCTAGGAAGGTCTCAAATTGCATGGCCATGAATTGGGGCCCATTGTCAGAGACCAAGATGTCGGGCAGGCCATGCATGGAGAAAAGTCTCCGTAGTACCTTGATGATCGCTTCTGCCGTAGTGGAGGTCATCAGGACTACCTCTAGCCATTTCGAGTAGGCATCTACAACTACGAGGAATGTCTGGACATGAACTAGGCCAGCAAAGTAAATGTGCACTCTAGACCATGGTGCTTGAGGTTGCTCCCACTCCTTAGCGGGCGCCTCTGAGGGAGCTGGTCTGGACTTCTGGCACAATGTTCAGGTAGCCACCCATTCTTCGATCTCCTGTCCATGTTAGGCCACCACACATAACTCCTAGCCAAAGACTTCATCCTGACAATTCCAGGATGCCCTACATGTAAAGCCTCTAATACTGCAATGCGCAGTTTGGATGGAACGACCCGGTCCCCCCACAGTAAACAGCCATTTACAACAGATAGATCATTTCTCTTATGATAATACATTTTGACATCAGACTCAACAGGCCTCTTGGGCTACCCCCTCCACACCCAATTCAAAACTTGTTTGATCGTGGAGTCTCTGGCAGAGCGGCGGGCAACACCACTAAACAAAATGGAACCAGTCTCTAAACAGTCAATGAAAAACTGGTGTTTCAGGGGTAGGGTCTGCGAGTAGTTTGGCGGTGCTCTCGTCAACACCAGTCACTTCTAGCCCCAGGGATTCAAACCAGTCAAGCCCCAGGAGGCTCTGCAGGTTTCTGCTGACCACCATCACCAGGAGCTGGCCGCTGAAGTTGTTAAAGTTCACCCAGAAGGTGCCCTGGCCCATGATGGGGAGTCAGTTCCCCTGGTAATCACGAAGGCGATGTCAGGGGCATGTAGATGCTGCTTCTCCAGGCTAGGGATAGCCTGCTTGAGTGTGGACCACAGCATGATGGTCAGTGATGACCCCGTGTCTATCTTCATCTCGCATGGAGAGCCCTCAATGAGGACTGTGACCTTCAGCTTCTTTGACCACCTTGTGCGGGCTTGGCTGATTGAGGTGTGGTAGATGACTCTGGTGCCATGCCCCTTGGTCATGCCTCTGCTGGTGGTTAGGTCAGCTTCTTTGCTGCCAGGTCGCCTGGGGGTGCTTGCTTTGGAAAACCTTGGCAATGTGTCACTTTCACTTGCAGCGCTGGCAGATAGCATTGGAAAATCTGCAAGCCGATGTGGCATGGTCTCCTCTGCAGCTAGCACAAGGTGGGAGATGCAGTTTGAATTTGCACACTGGCTGGGTGCAACTACTGGGCATTTGGCAGCTGTCATCTTCTTCTCCTTCTGAGCTCTCGGTCTCTACAGCCCTGTGATGTGAGCATGTGCTCTTCTGCGCGTCTTGCAAGGTGCATGGTGTGCAGGGTTTCTTCAGATTTAGTGGCCGATTCTGATGCCCTGGCTTCGTCCAAGGCAATTTGCAGAGTGAGGTCAAACGTGGAAAGTAACCTCCTCTGTAAATCCAGCATGCCGCAAATTATGCAGTCCAGAATCAGCTTGTCCAGGTCTAGGAACTCTCAGCATGCTGCGGCTTTTCGTAGCGCCGCAACATACTCATTGATCGATTCGCCCCCCTTCTGGTTTCTGATATTAAATTCATCCAGCGAACATGCTTGGATGGCTTGGGGGCATAGTGGGTCTTCAGCGTCTGCTGGAGCATGAACCAAGCAGCCAATTTTAGCAGTGTTGGTTCAGAGAGGTCTTTCGCCATTTTGAACACTTCCCAGCCACAGTATCCGAGGAACATGTTCTTCTTGCGGCCTTCAGAAAGACCCATGAGGTCGTTGGCCTCAAGGAAACAGTCAAACCATAGCATATATGAGTCCCAGTGCTCAGTGACTGGGTCATACGGAGTCAGTGGGGCATGCATGGCCATTTTGTATTCTGAGGGCATTTTGAGTTTGCTGCTCAAAAATGGTTGCTCAAAACCATGCTGAGCTCCTGGCTGGATGTACTTTCTGGATTGCTACACTCTTTTTGGTGTGCCTAGTTGTCTTCCAATCTCACCTTCGTCGCCAATGTTAAATCAGGTAATGGAAAGGCACACAAGGATAAAGGCAACAACAGCTCTTTATTATAGTACAACAAGTAAGAATAACCCAGCGAAGGTTGAATCTGACAGCAGCCCTTTTATAGAAATCTGTCAGACCCTTCAACCAATAGGATTAAACCTCTGTTCCTGCCGGAACAGAGGACCTTGGTGGAAACCACTGTAGTTAAAGCAAGTATCTAACAAACATGGTTATAGTCATAAATGTAAAGAGATAGGTACTAGGAAGGATGAGAATAATAATAGTAATACAGTCTTAGTAAACAATTTGACAGTGAGGTGGAAATTGGAAAGGATGAGAAGAATAATAGTAACACAGTCTTAGTAAATAATTTGACAATGTTGTAGGAATTAGTTGTTTAGCAGAGTGATGGCATTTAGAAACAAACTGTCCTTATGTCTAGTTGTTCTGGTGTGCAGTGCTCTATAGCGTCATTTTGAGGGTAGAAGTTGAAACAATTTATGTCCAGGATGTGAGGGGTCTGTAGATATTTTCTCAGCTTTCTTTTTGAGTCGTGCAGTATATAGATCCCCAATATAAGGCAGGTTGGTAGCAATTGTTTTTTCTGCAGTTCTAATTATCAGTTGTCTTGTTTGGTTGCAGAGCCAATAATTTCTCTATAGAACTGAATCAGTAGCTCTTTGGGCAGGTTGAGCTTTCTGAGTTAGCACAAAAAAAGAGCATTCTTTGTTGTGCTTTTTTGATGACATTTTTGATGTTAGGTGTCCATTTTAAGACTTGAAATATGATAGAACCTAGAAACTTGAAGGTCTCTACTTTTGATACTGTGTTGTCCAAGAGATGGTAGTATAGGATGGTTTCTCCTAAAATCTACTACCATTTCTACAGTTTTGAGTGTATTTAAAGAGGTTGGCCTTTGCCAGCAACTTTTGCTGCAGGTTGATGTCTCGAACACCACAAATAATTCTGTCCATCAACAGTTCATTTAAGTTGTGAAACTTGCAATATGCTGTGGCTTTACGAAGAGCAACAACATATTGGTTGATTGTTTTACCTTCCTTTTGGTTACGGAGGTTGAATTCATACCTCAGCACATATTTAGATGGTTTGGGAGTGTAGTGTGTCAGTGCTGAAGCACTGACCAAATGACTGACTGTACCGGCATTGGCTTGGATAGGTTCTTGGCGGTGTTGAATACTTCTGGCCCACAGTAGGTCATGAACATGGCTTTTTTCCTGCTTTCGGACAGGCCCAAGATGTCATTGGCTTCCAGGAAGCATTTGAACCTCATCATATATGAGTCCCAGTGCTCGGTAGCTGGGTCGTACGGAGCAGTTGGGACATGCATTGTCATCTCCACTCAGCCAATGCAAATTCGAATTTGCCGCTTAAAGATGGTTGCTCGATGCCGTGCTTAGCTCCTGGCTGGATTGTTTGCTGGATTGTCAGTCAACTCTTTTTGTGCCTAGTTGCCTTCCAATCCCACCTTCATCACCAATGCTAGATCGGGTGAACGGAAGAGGCAGACTCAGGCTAACAGTAACAACAGCTCTTTATTAGTATAAACTATGTACAATACAGCAAAGCCTCTGTATGGCAGCAGCCCTTTTATAGGGAGCTGTCAGATGTCTTAACCAATCACCTTTGAGTATTTTCCCACCAGATCAGAGGACCTTGGTGAAAATTACCATACTGTCTGTCAGTATGTAACACTCTGTAATCACTAGGGGTGGTGGGCCCAATGGGATGGGGTAGGTTGTAGGAGGCTTAGCTATTTTTGGTCTGTCAGAGATTGGGGTTGTGGAGATGGGTGGCAGTAGTTTTCTCTCAAAACTACAGTAAAACACATTCAGGTCATCTGCCAGTTGTTGGTTTCCTTCAGCATGGGAAGGAGGTTTGCTGTAACTGTGTAAATGTAAGTAAGAGAGAATGATCAGATGGATAATGTAAAGGCAGGTTCATAAAATCAGACATTTATGTCTCATACTTACATGTTTGTAAGTATTATTATATTTATTTTACAGCTGTTAATTTCAAGAAGTACCAAATGTATATGGAGTGAATCAATATATTTAATTATGTACAGTAGTTGTTTATTTAGCTTTCCCATGTAAGCATAGTGTTAATTTTATTAACATGTATGTCTTATGCTCTTTTTATGCATTATGCTTGACTGCAGAAGTAGATAAGAGCCCAAAATTCAACATATCTATTCCTATCCCATAAAAGATAATTTACAAGCTTAATAGTTGGAACAGGACTATACCTTTAAGGAGAATTACTCTCAAATATAAGTTTTTAATTCTTTAATGAAATTGGAGTATCATGTACAGTAACTAACCCTTCACTCTCCTCTCTCTAAGATAATATAAAGAAAAGAAACTGGGCAGACATGGCTTTTATTTTAATTACAAAATATGGTTTTCCTCAACTGAGATGAACAATTATTGTACTAGGTCAAGAGATAACATTTATTTTCCAAACTACTTTCATTGCTCTTTTTATAGGGTTGTGAATATAGGAATAGGATTGAAGTAATTATCCACTAGGACTCCAAGTTTCTTCTCACAGTTACTAGTGTTGGGCCAGGATCATTTTATTTCCTTCTTGTGACAAGAGCCCTTCATATATGTACGACAGAAAAAAAATACTATTGTAAATATTGTATATCCTGCAGAAGATATTTTCAATTAATACTGTGCTGAACTCTTAGTCTTCCTGTGTTTTAAAAAAAATAGCTTTTGTTTTTCTACTTCATTCTGTGCCTCTTCAGAAATGGCTCTGTGCTCCTGTTGCTCTCATTCAGCAACTCAACCTATTTCCTTCTGGCTCAGCTGCAGTGTACTTGAAGCTCTTAAGGGACTACTTCATTTCCTGACATATTGTGAATCAATGGAGCTTGTGGACAGGCCATCTCCATTTGTTGAAACCCTAATTCTATCCACCTCATGGCTGCTAAGCTGCAACCATATACACAATGCTTTTAAGGGAAGTGGTGGCATTTCTTAACTAGCAATTTTTTTTAAAAAAAAGGAATAATGGTTGGTATTAGTGCTAGTACTAGTACTAATAAAAGAGCTACAGAGGAGCTTATCATTTCAAAGCATCCATTGTTACCATATGATTATCTATGCATTCTTCTGGGAGCATCACTGTGTCTGGTGCACTTTGAGTCTGTTTCTGCTTTCATCATTTTGAATAATGATGCAAGCTCCACTCCATGAAGGACATTGCACTAGACGTAGAGAAGGGGCAGGGCTTGCAAGGCACTAGTCAGATGCTATTTGCATCAGTTTGCCCTCCTCTTGTGTTCCTGAGGGCCTTGCTAACTCTATATACTTAACTGCCTATTATTTTTCAATCTGAAAAATGGCTCATGAGAGGAACTCTCTTCTCATATTTTCCTTTGGATGTTAATATGGACAGCCAGAAAAAAGTTAACAACTTCAAACCTTTAAGGGAACTATAAATGCTTCCACACAGTGCTTTGTCACTTCCTACCTAAGCTACCTTCTACAGCTGCCTCTTCCAACAGCATGTGGTAAAAAAAAAAAACATCCACGGCAATCTTTTTACCATCAAACTGTAGAATTAAAACGGGGAAATGTGGAAGAAATATTCTCCAGGAACACCACAGAAAATATGACACCCTCCAAAGACTATTTCTGGCCATAAACAATATATTAAACCAAAAAGAAAAGATGCCCATTTTGAATTAGATACTGCATGCTAAAGAAATAAGAAGAAATAAAATATTGTAAGCATATATTAACAAGAGACTTTGAGGTGCTTGGAGGCCAAATAGACGATGAACTTTCTCAGCGCATCTTACTTTATATCCTTTTATTTCCAAATCTTTCCTGGGAGTATGTACTTATGCACATATATCAGATTACACTATTTCCAAATAAGATGAGCCAATCATATGAGCAGTCCCAGAGTTTGAACTAATATCCCTCAAAACCTTGCCAGAAGTGGCAAATTCTTTGATACAGAAAATTTGAATGAAACAGAAGAGGCCTTGTTGTGTTGCTCAGTAGAAACCACTTGCCTTGACAAGTTCAGGGATATTTTGTTCTGACAGGGATAACAGGACCTTCAATTTAGGCAGCCTTCAAGGAAAGTGGATAGCTGCTTTCTTAATGGGGGTTATCATTTCCAATTAAACATGCCCTTTGTTTTTAGTCTCCTCTAAACTCTCGTGGGAAGTTTATTACAAATTTATTAATTAATATATTTGTTACATTTATTTGCTGCTTGTCTCATTTGGGGCTACTATGGCTGGTTTATAGCATAAAATAAAAAAGATTTAAAAATTTAAACATAATAATAGAAAAGGAATGCAAAAAAATAAAAATAAAGTTCTAACAGTGGTGGGTTCGTACGGTTTGGACAGTTTTGACTGAACCAGGAGTGGTTTGGCAGCCTGGGTTGCTGGTACTGGCAGAAACCTAGGCTTGCCACACCCCTGAACTGGTTTTCCAGGTGGCACTGCCATCTTGTTTTTCATTTCTGCGCATGCACAGAACAATTTTAATTGTACTGCGCATGCGCACGCAGCATGCACATGAGTGAATTGGCAGTAGTGCCTCTGGAACCCACCCCTGAAGTACAATAATATGAAATTAAAGAAGATGGGCAGGGGGAGCAATGAGTGGGGAGGGGGGTCAGCTAATTAGTCCAATAGCAGCCCCCAAAGATGTATTTCCCTTATTGGGTCCCCAAATCAATCAACAAAACCAGTTCTTCAGGCCTGTATCTTCTAATATTTTTCTCCTTTAATAACTGATAGATATCTTAAGTACTTTTTGTATTAAACTCTTGACTGAGAAGTAGTGGCTGACTGATTTCTACATCACTGACGTATGATCTCAGGTTTGTGCAGATTCTTGTCTTACTGACTATAAGCCTAAACTAATATTTCTCAACTTTGGGAATGTTAAGATTTGGCTACAACTCCCAGAATCCTGGGTTAAAATTCACATATCTTAAAATCGCTAAGGTTGGGAAACACTGTCTAAGCATAACAATTGTCTGCTTCCTGTTCCCTTCACAAATCACATTTGGCAATATTTCAGTCTCAAGAAAACCCAAATCTGAATGCCAACATTCCAGATAAATGAATAGCCGTCAAGGAAAATGATGCTCTTTTTCAAAACTTGGACATTTTAGGAAAAAGAATAGTACAAAATCAGAATTGGAACTTTCAACAATATTTCCACACCTTAGTTATTACAAATATCACAATGGCCTATGAACAAATACATCTGGGATTGTTTTCAAGTTGTTATTTCCCAGTCGGAAAATATTTAAAAACAGGGCTCAATTTGTGAACTGGAACTACAAAAAGTGCATCCATCTTGGTCCATTTCCAGATCTGCCTCAAGGATTTTCCTGATATTGTATAGTGTTTAACTATTCTGTTTTGAATGCCCTTATTCTCAGGTATTTTTTCTCCTGCTGTGGATGTGTCTTATATATGGAAATTGCCTTGAGAATTCCTGTGATTTTCTTTGCAAGATTTTTTAGAAGTGGTTTGTCACTGCCTGCTTCCTAGGACTGAAAAAGAGTGACTGGCCAGATCAGCTTGCTTTGTGCCTAAGATAGAACTAGAATTCACGGTCTTCCTGTTTCTAGCCTGATGCCCTAACCACTAGACAAAATTTCTCATTAGCAACAAGCATTTGGGTAGGGAATTCTGTATTTTAATTTTTATTTCTGTTTTGTAGCATTCATGTTCCAAAGCTAATTAAGACTTAAAATGCAGCATACAATAGCAGTAGAAAAACATTTTAATTAAATTACCATTATTTAAACTCCAGGTAGCACTTCAATAAAAAATCCAAAAGTCTTGTAAAATGGACTTCCTTATTCATATGAGTTTTTATTTTCATGGATGGTTACTGGAACTGAGAAAGCTATAAAATTGCTTTATCCATATTAATTTATTTTCTCTGAAGGCAGTGATTATTGGCCTACAGTATTATATTAATCTAATCATTAACATGTTAACATTAGGTACATACTGCTGAGTCACTCATTGATAGACAGCTTAGGATGTGAATCTGTCTTTTTTATATAACTTTTGTTTATTTTTTTTACTTTATTTTTCCTCCCATGCATTTTCTCTTCATTGTTCAGAATATTTAAAGTGGGAGAGATGGGATTTTTGTAATACATATATTTTGGAAAGGAAGGGAAGCTGTTTTAGGATTATTACTCTGTTTTCTATTAATTAAGACAACCGTACATTCTGTTGCCCGGTGTAATTCAGCAACATAGAAATAAAAAGGTCAGCAAATAATCTGTTTCACAGATCTTACTAGAATGATCTGGCCATACATCCTGAAACCTTGCAAATATATACTGGCAATTAAATCTTTCTATGGTGTTAATCTAACCATGAATCAATATAAATGCCTCTTTGCTTTTGCTGCTATTTTCTCTTTCTGTTTTAATAGTGGTCTTTTTATTTTATTTCCTGTCTTGTTTTAATTCCATACAGTTTAGGAAGTGTTAAGACATAACACTGGAAAGGTGGTCTGATGCAGTGGTTAGGGCATTAGGCTATATACCGAGAGAGTTTTAGTCCTATTATGGATACGAATCCATTGGGTGATCTCAAGTCAATTACTCTTTCTCAGCTATAGGAAGCAGGCAGCAAACCACTTTTGAAATTTTGCCAAGAAAACTACAGGGAGTTGTGCAGGCAGTTGTCTGAAGCAAAAAAAAAAAAAAAAAAAAAAAAAAAAAAAAAAAACCAAAAAAAAAAAAAAAAACTGGAAAAATACAACAACCAGCAAGTCAGAACCACAGACTGATATTCAAGATCATTTGCACATATATCCACCCTCCCACCACCTCTGGCTCTCCCCCATCTAACTATTTTTTATGAATACATCATCAAAACATAATAGATTTTCCTTCCTTTAAAAACAAAAGAGCTACTTCAGAGTTTTTGGCATCTAATTCTAAAAAGATGTCATGCTCTTTGAAGATTTTGCTGGTATTTAAAATAAAACTTTGCAAGAAAGATGACTCATACATTCATCCGGTAAGGTAGCTGTTTTTTCCCCCAAAGCAGGTTTTTGTGTGTGAAAACTACAAATATTGACTGAACAATTTCAGTTGTGCTTATTTTATATTTCAGGGCATCCTTATTATATACTAATATAATTAATTTCTAGACAATAATAGCCAGTTAGTAATATAGTTAATTTGTTCTAGCTGCATTGATACCTTAATGTCTGGACTTTTTTCACCATTTTATAGTTTTTATTTTAATAAGGATACAAAGCAAGAATGTCAGGTAGTCTTCTACTTACAATAGTTTGTTTAGCAACCATCTTAAGTTACAATGGCATGGAAAAGTGACCATTATGACCATTTTTTTCACTTATGATTGTGTGATTGATAGCATCACTATGGTCTGCTGATCAAAATCCAGAAGCTTGGCAACTGATTCATATTTATGTTGGTTGCAGTGCCTCGGTGTTATGTAATTTCCTTTTGCAACCTTCTGGCAAGCAAAGTCAATGGAGAAGTCAGATTTACTTAACAACCATGTTAAGTAAACTAACTTAACATCTGCAGAGATTCATTTAACAACTGTTGCAAGAAAGATTGCAAAATAGGGTAAAATTCATTTAAAAACTTAGGAACAAAATTTTGGGGTTCAATGTGGTTGTAAGTCGAAGAGTGATTTGAGAGTGATGGTTTATGGATGATAAAAATCTAACTTCCTTATTCCTAATTTAAAGGAAGAGAGCCAGTTTTCTCTATTGCTAACAGGTTCTGGAACATATTTCCAGTTATTGAACTTAAGCCCAAGAAGAAGGTTTGCCCTAGATCCCCACATTCTCCTCCCCAAATTCTTCTGATCTTTGATCTGCTCAGGTTTTTGCTACTCTGAATTGAGTCAGTTTGATGATTTCCATTTGAAAGGCTGTCAAGTTGGAAAATTTCTTTGTGCAAATTTTTTGAAGGGAGAAAAAAGTGGCAAATCATGGGAGATTTGCTTTTGACAGGCAATATGGCACAATCTGGGACTAAGAATAGGGATTGGAGACTGCAGTCACTTGATTTACGTTACAGCAAACCCAAGGTGTGCCAAATTTAGCTTTTTGTAGGGCAGATCAGGACAGTTTTATGGCTCCCTATTACCACTATCAATAGAACTTGACACAGAAAGAAAACTGGATTTTTATGTCTTTTATTGTGCTTTCTGGTTGAAATTCAGTATGCTACAGATCAAAGGAGGTGGATGAACTGCCAGAGCTTGTAATTTACATGTAAAACATGTAAATTAATTTATTACCATCATTTGAAAAGTTTCCTGCTACCACAGAAATGCAGATTTCAATAATTTGTGGCCAATTCAGGATACTGGGAAATTTTTCAATAAATTCTATGATAACCAGAACTACACATATACACATATTCACACACAAAAATGGGTCCTTCATCTTTTCCTACCACCTACTTCAATCTTGAAATGTGCTGCACATAGTTTTGTCTTATTGATTATATAAATAAAAATGAGTAGCTAACCCACCTCTGGGAATCTTGTTCAATATGTAATCCTAAAAGCTTTTTCTTTAGTATAATTTATTCAGAAGACTATTTAGAATATTGTTTTAATTCATTTTCAGGGTGTGGTTAATATAAATTTCTCATTAGTCAAGAACTAGAAATTTCCTAGAAAAATGTATAAAAACAAAATAACTGGATAAATTAATTCTGGAGCTTTAAGCAAATTCTTATATATTTTCATTTTCAAGTATAAAATCTGAGTCAATCAAAATCAACCCAAATAGCCCTGGGAAAAGCTTAACTCTTAAATTCCTGCCTTGAAACAATAGTAATCTGAATTCTTTCTTGCCCTGGATCAAAAGCCAAGCAAAAAAACAATTCTCTGTTTTTCTTTCTCATCAATATTAAATAGTTCTTAAAATCATAAAACTTGTTATCTACTTTCAGTCATGCTCTGCTTGCTGTATACAGTATGTAGCAAGGCACAGCAATGGACAGGCTACAAAAGGAATAGCTGCTATCTCATTAGCAGCTTGATATTAATGGGGAAGATTAAACAATTTGGGAACTCAGTATCCAAGGGTGCACATGCTGAAGTTTAGCTGTGACCTTCCATGGAAATCATTTTTATAATCAGATAAAAGAAAAGCATTTTTAATTCTATGGTTGGAATACTTTTCTCTAAGGCTAAGTTGACCTCAACATTATGTCTTCTTTCCAAGATGATTAAACACACTTTTCATTATACCCACAAAATTCACATGACTTCAAGACAATTAAGGATTAAGCATTAATTAATGACAAAAAACATTGATTATTTACAGGCCATTTAAGGCTGTTATTCAAAACAACTAAAGGTTGAAGTCCTTCATCCTTTCCCAAGGAGGATGGGTAAGGAGAACAAAGAACTGACCCTAAGGACTTGGTCCTTCTTAACTTGGTGTGATTCTTATGCCTTGGTTTATTTTGGCAGACTTTTCTTCTCATATGGACACCAAATAGCAGTCAGATGCATGATGAAAATTCTTTAATTTCATAACATATGGACAGACTTAACCATAGATTTATTTTGGAAACTGTGATTATCGTAGACCAAGCTAAGCCCAAAAATGCTATGGAATTTCTAGAAGCCTGACCCTTTGACAAATTAGCCATCAGTAGACACATAGACAGAAACAATGTCTATGTACTATGCAAAAAAGACAATCAGCCAGCCAAAAAGAGAACAAAAAGATTCAAGCACTTCTCCACCACAGTCAACACTTAGATGAGCATAGATTAACTCCAAGATTAACATCAGACCAACAATCAAGTAAACAATATCCCAATCAAGGAACTGCCAAACAAACCAAGAGTGAACAACCCAATCAAAGAACTTCTAAGACTACTCCCACCAACACTGACAAGGCAAGCCACTAGAATATAAGCTGATACCCCATTCCAAACCTGTTTTCCCCAAAATAAGAACTCCCCAGATAATAAGCCCAATCGGGCTTTTGAGCAGATGCGCTAAAATAAGCCATCCTCTCAAAATAAGCCCTCCCCTGAAAATTAGCCCTCCCTGAAAATATTGCAACACAGCAGCAGCCATGAGATGACCACACTTGCTGCCTCCTGCACCTCAAAAATAATAAGACCTCCCCAAAAATAAGGCCAAGCACTTATTTTGGGGGTCAAAAGAAACTTTTCAGGGAAACACGGTAGTAGCACTGAGGAAGTTACCTAGTTTGCATAATGAAATGTCTTCAAGAAAACAACAAAGTTCAGAAAGCACCAAGGATCCCCTCAATATGAGAAAAACTGAAAAAGTTCTCAGTGAGTCTTTGGAGACCTTTCAAAAGTTGACTTTTACCAACTGAGATTATCAAACTGCAATAACTAATTGAGTTACAATTAGGACAATCCTCTTTAAATCAAACAAGCAAAAATTAATTCAGAAATGTTCAAAATGCCCTTTGTCCCTGGATAGGGACAAAAAGAAAACTAGCAGGAGAGGCCAGTGCTTTGCCATTTTGGGTGGCAGGGAAATGTGTCTTTAAGTCAGTGATGGCTCCCTTGATAAGTCCCTGCAGCATTCCTGGCAAGATTTTAGAAATAGTTTGCCATTGCCTCCTACCTAGTCTGAGAGAGATGACTGGCCCAAGGTCACTTTTCTGGCTTTGTGCTTCAAGCACAACTACAACTTACGTTTCCCTCTTTCTAGTCCAGTGCCTTTAATCATTGCACCAAACTGGCTTTCTTTGTCATACTGTATCCCAAAGTCTAATCAAGACTCTATTGGTGGAACAGCTATTTGAGTTAAGACAGCAGGTTGCAACGTATCAACCATTCTTAATTAAGGGTCATAAAATATGTGGTGGTTCAGTGCCAAGACTCTGAGCTTGTTGATCAGAAAGGTTGGCAGTTTGGCTGTTCGAATCCCTAGCACCATGTAACGGAGTGAACTCCCACTATTTATCCCAGCTTCTGCCAACCTAGCAGTTCGAAAGCATGTAAAAATGCAAGTAGAAAAATAGGGACCACTTTTGATGGGAAGGTAACTGTTCTGTGTTCCTTCGGCATTTAATCATGCCAGCCACATGACCACGAAGAAGTCTTCCAAAAGCACTGACTCTTTGGCTTTTAAACGGAGTTGAGCACCAATCCCTAGAGTTAGAAATGACTAGCATGCATGTGTGAGGGGAACCTTTATCTCTACCTATATAATGGATTCTGTAAGCTGTTTTTTATATTATTCATTAAACATTGAGGAAAGTGGAAAGAAAAGGACAGCTAGCAGCAAGGTGGATGGATGGACTCAGTTATAGTGGTGATGGGTAGGCTGTTGGAAGACCCGAATGACCATGTTAGGGACAAATAACTATAGAAAATATATGTAATGTAATGTAGTGCAGTGCAGTGCAGTGCAATAATAATATAATATAATTAATATAATATAATATAATATAATAATATAATATAATATAATATAATATAATATAATATAATATAATATAATATAATATAATATAATATAATATAATATAATATAATATAATATAATAATATAATATAATATAATATAATATAATATAATATAATATAATATAATATAATATAATTAATATAATATAATTAATATAATATAATATAATGTAAATGTTTCAGTAATTTTATTATGGAATACTTGAAATGATTAAGAAAACATAATTAATTCCTCCTTGTTTGGAATTCCCAGTGTTATTCAAAAATGTCCACCCTGTGGCTTTCTTTTTACACATTCATTTTATTCCAGATTGTAAGTACCCCTGATGGATACTGTGGCTAACCGTGTAATTTCAGTAGGTGAGCAGCTGACAAAGGGACTTTTAGAGGCCAAGCAAACTTCTGTGTTTTTCTTTCTGTCGTGTGCACACCAGCTGTTCTTTCAAATAGTCTAAAACAAATACAACTTTGCCACAATCTCCAAAGCATTATCTTAATATTTAAATGTTGTATTTATGAGGCCAGCTGCACATTTTCAAAATATATGAAAACCCTTAAGATCAGGCCTTTGGGGATGATTAATTGTTACCCATTAATGTAAAAGACACTAGTATTTGAATTCAATACTGCTGACAACAAAGGAGAAAATGGATATGAAAGAGAGTGAAAATATGCATACAGGAACAAGACATTTATAATGTGTATGGTAGCAACAATAATCATGAAGTCTCTCATGGTCTTAATCTGATTAGCTAAATTGATGGGATATCACTGAACATTTATAAGAGGATAAAATCAGCAACAAAATGTTTCCCAGCTGATTAAATTAAGCTGTTAAAACCTTACTGACATTGTAATTAGTAGCAGAAAAATTAAAGACATTTAATTAAGATATATCATGAGATGGTAAAATCTAAGATTTGAAGCTAGAAGCAGATTTTATCTAAAATGGAAAAGATTGATAGCTAGATAATGAAAAATAACTAACTGCAAAACTAAATTTAAAGTGTCTCCCATAAGTAAGGTGACCAGATTTTCAGATTGGTAAAGCGGGACACCTTTGACTGGGGGGGGGGGGCTTGATTAAAAATTTTATACGAAGCAACAAAAATGTTCATATAATGCAAAAATAGTATTGTAATTTTTTTTATTTCAACATAATTACAATTTACAAATATAAATTGTAACTGTTGCCAAACATAAAAATTTTGATCACGTGACCATGAGGATGCTACAATGGTCGCTAAGTGTGAAAATGGTCACTAAGTGTGAAAATGGTCATCAATCACTTTTTTCAATGCCATTGTAACTTTGGTCACTATACCACCTTTCTTGCCACAGTTCTTAAGTCAATAACTGCAGCTGATAAGTTAGTAGCATAAGTGAATCTGGTTTCCCCATTTGACTTTGTCAAAAGGTTACAAAAGAGGCAGTTACATGACCCCAGGACACTGAAACCATCATAAATACGAATCTGTTGCCAAACATCGAAATTTTGATCGCGTGACCATGAGGATGCTGCAACGGTCGCTAAGTGTGAAAATGGTCACTAAGTGTGAAAAATGGTCATCAGTCACTTTTTAAAATGCCATTATAACTTTGGTCACTAAGCCCATTATGCCACCTTTCTTGCCACACTTCTTAAGTGAATAACTGCAGCTGGTATTTTGTATTTTGGATATAATCTTTTTTTAAAATAGTCTAAGACAATTTTAAAAAAGAATCCACACAGAATAAAACTATTTTAAAAAATCCTATGCACAATAAATAAAATATTATTTTAAAATATATTTAAAAAATAAAAGAAAAAACCCAGCTCATTTACTAGCAGGCAGACAGTCCAAGTAAATCCAGAATGATGTAGATGTTAATACAAAGAACTGAGCAAATTAAAATGGTGAAATTACTCAGGGAAATATTTTTCAAAGAAACTTTGCCACCATTTTTTCCACATGAGCCGACCTCCAACCTCCATGCCCCTCCCCTCTGGAAAATCCAGGAAGGAACACTCGTGAGCTCTCTAACCAAGTATTTCCTGCAGCTCTATGGCACTGGGTCATTTTTTCTTATAAAATGAGGTAAAAGGGGCGCAGGGGGGGTTTCCATTTTTTTCCTTTAACATTTTAATATCTTCAATGAAAGTACTGAGACAGAGAGAGAGGTAGTTAGACAGAGTGTGTTTTGTCTTGCCCCAGTTAGGATTTCTTAAGCAAATCCACTGGGCTTTCAACATGAAGCCAGAAAATCGGGACTTTTTAAAAATGCCCCGGGACACAGGACAAATTGTTATAAATTGTGACTGTCTCGCCAAAATCAGAACATCTGGTCACCTTACCCATAAGCTGACACACCTAGCCAGAAACTTACCTGGAAATCCAGAATATAGGCATAACTATATTAGGTAAATTCCATTTCTCCCCATAAGTATTTTGTTTTTGTATTTAAATCTTAAAATACTTTATTCCCAAGTGTATTTCGTAAATGTTACAAACATCCTGAATCTATGCCTGTTTACTTAGTATTAAGCCCAACTGAGCTCAATGGGCTATTTCTGTATATAGTTTTGCAGCATTAAATTAAGCTTTAAAGCAAAAAAAAAAAAACACCCATTTCTTTAAAAGTGAACGCTCAAGTGTTTAAGAATATATTACAAAGTAATATATATTCAAGTAAATACTGCACAATAAACTAAATATAAAAAACAGAAAAAGACATGGTATATTTGTCATGCAAACATCAATTATTCAAGGACTTTTTTTCTCCTTCTCCCAGCCTCCCCAGAAAAAAGTCTTTGAAAGAGCAACTCCATTCTCACAGGAAGTCCTGGTGTTTTTGTACAGAATCTTCCCCAGCAGTCTTCCCATCCATCAGAAGAGACCAGCAGGATCACAGGAAGAAATTATTTCCCTAAGATCACTGAGCTGTAATATGGAGTGCCCAAATAACACGCCAGGGTGTTTGAACGAATGATGCTTGCAAAATTATTTTTCTAGCTCTCTTTCTGCCACTTCAGATAACTGTAGATTTAATTACAAAGTCTGATCCACCTCAAATTTTTGCTGTTTATTTTCATTTAATCTGTTTGTTTTTCCAAAGGGGCTTCTTACTTTACTTTAGTTAACTGAAAAAATATTGGGTCAAACCACACCATCAGAATGTAATCCCACTGGACAATTCTGGTGACCTTATAAATCAGAAAGAGGAAGCCTTGATTTTAATGGTAGCACATGACCCGAACATCCGTTTCAGAAACACAATGATTTGTTTGGTACTGTAAAAGAGTTTCCAAGTTTTTACCATGTCAAATTGCTCCTCTTTCTTCTTTAGAAGTGTACACCTTTTATGAGTCATCAGAGAAAATAAAATTTTGTAACAGAAAAGAAGAATCATCTTGTCTGGAAAAAAAAATTGTTCAGTAAAAATGTGAAGGTTAATTCTAATTTAGATCTGAGTTGTAAAATTCAGATTACCACTAGATGGCAATAAAGAGAAAAGATTTATGTTGCTACCTAGAAGAAATTGTGGGACAATTTTTTTTTTAGTCTACAGGAGCCAAAAGCCGGGAGTTTATGTCTTTTAAAAGACATTTAATAAAATGTTTTGTTAAATGCTCCTGATTTCTTATAGTCACCTAATAATAGTCCAGATTTTTGAAGCCCTGATCAGGTATTCCTAAAGAGATAGACTTTGTTTTAAGAATAACTCTTCACTCATCAACAAAACAAGCATTGTTATGCAAAGAATTCTTTACAGGTGTCAGTGACTGCTGATTGCAGGCATGGAAGTGAGAGCAGAGAAGGGTTGATTGGGTTGTGGATAAACATATCACATTGGAAAAGATTGTTTAAAAACCAGTGGTTTGAAGCCCTGCTTGAAAATTACACCAGGGCTATTCTTTGGTTTAGGAGTTATCCAAGCATGTCCACTTACTGATTGCAAGATAATCACCCTAATTCAAAATAGCTATTTGAAAATCTCAACCACAATGATTGGGTTAATATTTTAGGAAGTAATTATGATAAACTTTTGCAACAAAGCCTAAATGAAAATACAGATTTCTGAAACCATTTAAATAGCTTAGAAGTGGAACATTTAGTTTAAAAAAGAAAAGCATAAAATGTTATAAAAATTGTCTGCTGCTTGTAAGGACTCAGTTTGACCCAGATTTTGAATAATTAATCCAGCAAGTAATTAGCTAGGTGACAATACTAAATTAACTTTTGCTGGATTTACTTGCTTAATATTAGAGTGGGATACAAATCACTTGTGCCAGGAAAACTGTAAGGCTTTGTCCATGAAAGTCACTATGAATTGTCTTCAACTCAAAAGACTTTATTTCAGTAATTACATTTTTGGGAAGGAAGGAAGGAAAGAAGGAAGGAAGGAAAATACATTGTTTCAGTAAAAAATATTGAATTCAAACACCAAATTACTGTAGCTGTGGTACACAGCATCCACTGCTAAATACGATAGCAGCAAAATGAGAAATGTGCATTATAAGATTATAATGAAGCTCCACATGATGCAACCACAACATTGCAGCCAAATATATAAGAAGTAGAGGTGATATTGCATTATTGGGATACATATCTGGTAACTTTTTCTGATTGATTGATTAATTTGATTGATTGGTTACTTTGCCTCCCTCATTTCCCCCATGGTATTTGGAGTTGATAGGAGTTGAAGCCCAGAGCATTTGAAGAGCATCAGGCTGAGGGAGAGTGTGATATGTACTGTTAGCCTAACAACTGCTTAAATACAGTGTTAATGAAAATATTGATCATGATGGGTTGTAAAGTATTTTAGTTACATTTAATTACATTTTATTTGTTTTGCTAGAATCTTATTTTAATCAGCATCTTAATCTTGTTTTGTAAATTGGATATTTAGTTAAATGTTCTTATAGAATTTGATCTTTATCTCGCTGCACAGATTCTTTTCCTAATTTCTCCACACAATGGGCTTGTTGTAGGATATGTCATGTTTTTTTACAACCTTGGCAGAGTATGATATAGCTGCATATCTGGAAAGTACCACCATTGTTTGTTAACAGTGTTTGTCCCTTTTAACTTTTGAGGATTTAACTTGAAAGAGTACATTATGCTGCCAGAATGTGAATGTGTGATTCTTCCAAAAGAATAACTTAGCACCTTCAACCTGGTTAGTTCTTAGGTTCAAGAAGACCAGAAAAATTGAACCATTGTAGGCTGGATTAGGAAGTTAAACAGAAGAAAAGCCAGCAAAAACATTAAAAGAAGCTAACATGGATTTATCAAGAGTAAACATATCAAAGTACTTTATCAGATTTTATGACGGAGTGACTCTTTTGTCACACTAAGTGAACAATGTTGTCAGTAAAATTTTGGATAAAGTTTCTCATGCTACTCTTTTGGCAGTTGTATAATTATGTAGTAGACAGCTGTTGTCTACTACAGAGTTGCTGTTGGCTGAAGAAATGTACTTAAAATATTTTTTATTGTCCTACTTATTAGAGTCCTTGAAAGATCCATCTCTGACTGAACCATATTCAACATTTCTACAAAGAAGGCAACATTTATTGAAGAAGGCATGAAAAATACTTATATTTGAATCTACATCATTTATTCATTTTTAAGGATAAAAATATCAAGTGATATCGAACTAGACATTGGGCCAAATCCAAAAGAATAATCGTCAGCTGTGATAAATATAAGTTTTGATATATTGAAGGATTTCACATAGATGTTCATGTAGTTACTGGCCTCAAGCCTAATTTGGAAGAGTCTTTACCATTTTAACATCTGCAATGAACAGAAGCCCAAATTTTAGATACTTCATTGCTTCTCCAACAGCTAAAACAGAACTTATGCCTCTTTACTTACTGAAGTATGAAGTGTAGATTTTAAGAAAAATGGCAAGAGATTTCCTACTTTTCCCAAAAATCTCATTAAAAAGATTAATAGCTTTGGAAGAAAGATACTTCTTAAGCTTTCTTTTTTGCAAACAAAGGGTTGCTTGTGATTGTGAATAACTCAGGGATAACTTCTTAGAGGAATATTTAAATTGTTGCTCACAATTTGCTAACTGTTCTTTTAATTTTACAAAAGTATCCTCCTTTTATAATACCCCATCAATGTTTTGTCTTCATTTTTTTCTCAATTCATTGAAATGCCAATCCAATAGAGAATTAAAATATCCACACATATACGCAACCCCTCTCCCAAAACAAAATATGCTTTACAGGCATTCCAACACTTTTAGGGAAATTTGAACTCACAACAGAAAATCTGACTTTCATTTTTGGAACTCCATTTGTTCTGAAGCACATGTGCATACTCAAGATGTTGAACAACTCTACTGGAAAAGAAAGGAGGGAGGAAAACCCACCACCTCAAAAAACTGCAACCATCATCTATGAATCTTCTGCGACCACACAAACGCTCTGATATTTTTCAGACATCACACAAAGTCATACAGTAATTTAATCACAAATTTCGTTTCCCCCCCCCCCCCCATCACATAATCAGTGGTAGAAAAGCCATATGAGATAGTTTTCTTCTTTTGGTTTATTTAGCAGTACTTTCCATGTAAAATATGAAATACTTTTGCCCCCCTTTTTTATTAGTGTCTCCAGGAAGATCCTGACCCTTTGTCTCCAAGAAGCACTAGAAAATTAAATCTACACATGACCTTCCACTTTGAAAAATAAGCATTTGTGCTGGATAATGTATCTTCTCTAATTAGAAGATGGGCCACACATATCCCTCCAGATGTTATTGAACTCCAACTTCACCTTAGTCTAACAGATAGGGGTTCATGCATCACTACAGCTTCCTAATCTAATGCCTGGATACTTTTGAATAGGATTATTCTGTATCAGGGCCTTATCCCATCACTGCAAAGACAGCATTCATAAATGTTGTAACTGACTTATTGTAACTAACAATTATGGTTTAATTATTAACCCACTCTTTTGGTTAAACACATGAGTTGAGTCTGTATAACATAGTAGGCTAGATTACACTTGGCTGGATTGTGATCCTAATACTATGTATTATGAGACCAGCACTTTAAGCTGCAATTCTTTACTCACCAAACAATGAATTAAATGGACACATAGAAGATGGAATTTAAAAGAATATGTCCCCACCCTTTTCTTTATTAATGTAAAATGACCTCAGATATTTAAGAACAACTTAAGATGGCATTTTGAGCCCTCAGAATTCCCAACTACAAAGTATTTAGAAGATGAATATTAATTTAAATTCAACATTAGTTTTTAGTTGCTTAAAATAATGATAATAGGAAAATATTTCATTCCATATTTTTTTAAAAGAAAGATCTCAAAATTGGATGAGCTCAGGATTCTTAGTTTTTGGCATTTGGCAAGATATTACAAAAAGTAGTTTTGGGTTAGACAAAGACTGATTGATGTAATATAAAACCATGGCATCTTGTAGTTTAGAAGAATTAAGGGAGGAGATTTAGATCATGAAATGAGGCTCTACTTCAATTGCTTTTGTTCAGGTTGCATTTAGAACTGCTTCTATAAAAGCTAAAATATATTTTAAAAAAGAAAACAATGCTTATTTTTAATTTTGTTAAAAGAAGAACTATCCTAATGGAGACATCTGAATTTTTTTAAAAGGGCTATATTTAAGATGGCCAATGAAGCTGGTAACATTTTTGTTTTTTATGTCCTCATCCTCTTGTCTAATAGGCCTTGCAGCAGCTGAACAAATAGCTGAGATCTGAGAAGGGGAATCTTCTTCAAGGACAGAGGCAGAAAGATCTAAGAGTTGGGAGCACTCTCTCTCATGAGGATCCTATTCTAGAGTGTCATATCTGTTTGAGAGGCTCTCAGGAGAAACAGGAGAGGTTGGTTACTTACAACAAATAGCTGTTTACTTTTCAGGAATCTGTCAACTTGAGCTGTTCAGTAAGCTTGAGCAATGTCTGAGAAGCAGAATGTGAGTGCTGCCTCTTTTTTCTTTTCCTTATGGCAGAGATGATAAAAATACTAATCTCCAGTAAAAATAATAAAAAAAACCATAATTCTCCAGAAGAAGAATAAAAGAATTAAAATAAAATAAAGGGTATGAAGTAAAAGCAAAAGAACTAGCTAAAAATGAAAAGAGGCTTTAGAAGGAGCTTTTAACAGCAGACATTATGTCTATGCCATCTTTCTGGGCATCCCTATATTTAAAGAAAAATCACTGCAATTTTTGCTTCAATCTTATATTTCTCAATGAAATATAAGATATTTTATAATGTTACATAAACAGTTTTTAGCACAGTAAAATAGAAACATTTAGGTTTAGGTTTAGGTTTTATTAGAATTTGTAGGCCGCCCTTTTCCCTGAGGGGACTCAGGGCGGCTCACATAAAACTGGGAAGGGGGGGATACAAACATCAAGATAGAGACATATAATAAAATGGTAGGCAACATACATTCATCATTCGGGAGGGGTAACTATCCTTATCCCCAGGCCTGACGGGCGAGCCAGTTCTTCAAGGCTATGCGGAAGGCTTGGACGGTGGAGAGGGTACGAATCTCCACAGGGAGCTCGTTCCAAAGGGCCGGGGCTACTGCTGAGAAGGCCCTCCTCCTTGTGGTTGCCAGCCGACACTGGCTGGCCGATGGAATACGGAGGAGGCCTAGTCTATGGGATCTTATTGGTCGCAGGGATGTAATTGGCAGAAGGCGGTCTCTCAAATATCCAGATCCACTGCCATGTAGGGCTTTATGGGTGATTAATAGCACCTTGAAGCGCATCCGGAGATCGACAGGTAGCCAGCGCAGCTCGCGGAGGATAGGTGTTATGCGGGTGAATCGAGGTGCACCCGCGATCACTCGCGCGGCTGCGTTCTGCACTAGCTGAAGTCGCCGGATGCTCTTCAAGGGCAGCCCCATGTAGAGCACATTGCAGTATTCCAGCCTGGAGATCACAAGGGCCCGAGTGACTGTTGTGAGAGCCTCCCGATTCAGGTAGGGTCGCAACTGGCGCACCAGGCGAACCTGGGCGAATGCCCCCCTGGTCACAGCTGTTAGGTGGTGGTCAAATGACAGCTGCGGATCCAGGAGGACTCCCAAGTTGCGAGCCCTCTCTGAGGGGTGTAAAATTTGACCCCCCAGCCTGAGTGATGGAATATTAGTCAAATCTTTGGGAGGAAAACACAACAGCCACTCGGTCTTTTCTGGGTTGAGCACAAGCTTGTTAATCCTCATCCAGTCCATAACGGCCTCAAGACCCCGGCTCATCACATCTACCGCTTCATTGAGTTGGCACGGGGCGGACAGATACAATTGAGTATCGTCCGCATATTGATGGTATCTAATCCCATGCCTGCGGATGATCTCTCCCAGCGGTTTCATGTAGATGTTGAATAGTAGGGGGGATAAGACCGAGCCCTGAGGCACCCCATAATTTAGGGGCCTAGGGGACGATCTCTGCCCCCCCACTAACACCGACTGCGACCTGTCCGAGAGGTAGGAGGAGAACCACCGTAGCACGGTGCCTCCCACTCCCACCTCCCGCAGCCGTCGCAGAAGGATACCATGGTCGATGGTATCGAAAGCCGCTGAGAGGTCGAGGAGGACCAGGATGGAGGGATGTCCTTCATCTCTGGCTCTCCAAAGATCATCCATCAATGCGACCAAAGCGGTTTCTGTGCTGTAACCGGGTCTGAAGCCTGACTGGAAGGGGTCTAGGTAGTTTGCTTCCTCCAAGGACCGTTGGAGCTGGAAGGCCACCACCTTCTCAACAACCTTCCCCAAGAAGGGAAGGTTGGAGACAGGACGATAGCTATTAAGGACAGCTGGATCCAAGGATGGTTTCTTCAGGAGGGGTCTCACCACCGCCGCTTTCAGTGCGGCGGGGAAGTTCCCCTCCTGAAGGGAGGCGGTCACGACCGCCTGGATCCAGCCTCGTGTCACCTCACTGCAGTTCGTGACCAACCATGAGGGACACGGATCCAGAACACAGGTGGAGGTACTTACAGCTCTCATGGCCTTGTCCACATCCCCAGGGGTAACGTCCTGAAACTCAACCCAGAGCTGTTCTACTTGGTCCCCCTGTGTCTCGGCTGGAACTGCGGGGGTGGAGTCCAAGTCCGACCGAAACCGAGCAATTTTGTCCGCTAAGAATTGGGCATACTCTTCAGCTCTGCCCTGCAAGGGTTCCCCCGCCTCCCTTTTGTTCAGTAGGGAGCGGGTTATCCTAAACAGGGCGGCTGGACGGGACTCAGCGGATGCGACCAGGGTGGCTATGTGAGATCTTTTTGCTGCCCTGAGCGCCCTGGTGTATTCCCTGGTGCAGGTGGTTACCATTGCTCGGTTCGATTCGGACTTATCGGACCTCCAACGGTGCTCTAGGCATCTCCTCCGGCGCTTCATCTCCCGGAGTTCCTCGGTGAACCAAGGGGGTCTCCGGGATCCGCTGCCGCGGAGGAGCCGCAGTGGCGCAATCCGGTCGAGGGCCTCCGACGCTGCCGAGTGCCACGCAGCAGCCAGAGTCTCCACCGGACTGTGGGCGAGAGTGTCAGGAATAACCCCAAGCTCTGTCTGGAACCTTGACGGCTCCATAAGGCGCCTGGGGCGGAACCACCTGGTCGGTTCCTCCTCCCTACAGTGGGGGTTTGGCCTCCGGAAGTCGAGCCTCAGTAGGCAGTGGTCTGACCACGACAGGGGTATGATGTCGCTCCCCCTCAGACCAAGATCACAAATCCACTGCTCCGAGAGAAATACAAGGTCAAGCATGTGTCCCGCTGAATGGGTTGGGCCTCGAATTACTTGGGTCAAGCCCATGGCTGTCATGGAGGCCATGAACTCCTGCGCCCCATCAGAGTTTTCACCGAGTGACGGCAAATTGAAGTCCCCCAGGACCATCAACATAGGGAACTCAACTGCCAGCTCGGCTACCGACTCGAGGAGCGAGGGGAGGGCTGCTGCAACGCTGTTGGGAGGCAGGTACGTTAGCAGCAGACCCACTTGACCCTTGAGGTCCAACTTTAACAGCAAAGACTCACACCCGACAATCTCCGGAGCAGGGACCCTACGAGGAACTAACGACTCCCGGATAACGGCGGCCACACCCCCACCCCTTCTCTGGGCTCTCGGCTGATGCAGCACCTGAAATCCTTCTGGGCAATCCTTCTGAGGTAAGGAACCAGTTATTATTTATTTATTTAGCATATGGTGATGTTACCATTAGCCAGGAGACTACAATGCTAATACAGAGCAGGAATTTGACTGCCAAAGACTTCTAGCCCAGTTTGGTTCACTCTTCATGCTTTCCAAGATGCACCATGTGGAAAGGGAGAGCCAGCTCTGCACCTGAAGGAAAAATGAACAGCATCCTGCAGTGTCACCTGGGGGATTTCTCTCTTCGCCAAAGTTGTCTAGCAAATGGGCATCAAAGCGGGGAGAAAGATCTGTTACTGGTAGAGTTCTGACCGTCTGCACAAAGTGCCATCTTCTCACCAAAATTGTGCCTATTTATCTATTTGCATATAAAACATAATTTCAAACTGCTAAGTGGGCACAAATTGTGGCACATGATGGGACTCACCTCGCTACATGGTGCTATGACTTGAACTGCTGGAGCAAAACTCACCTCGTAGGGCATGTCAAATTTTTCAACTTTAAATTTCCAAACATTAGGGATGGTCAAACATTGTGACATGCCTTGAGGATTGTAAATCTATTTTGGTTACTTTAATATAATGTACATGTGCTTGGTAAGTATCTACACAAATATCAAAGCTTTTTAACATCTAGTTTGTTTCAGTGTCATTAAGACAATGAGCCAACATATCTTTAGAAAGTACCACTGAATATAATTTTCTCCAAATGGGTCCAACAAGCATCTGGGGCAGATGATCTTAATGGGTCCCTCACTTCCAGTTTACCACATTAACTATCTGCACATGAATCAGAAAGCAATCTAATCTGATGACTGATGGCAAATCCTCAATTTGTAGATTACATTCCACTTGCTTCAACATAAAGATAAAGTTCAACCGAAAGATAGATAGATAGAAATGGATGATATAGGTATAGATATATATTTCCAATTAGAAAATATATAATAGGTAACCTTTCACTTTTCTTGCAAACTAAAGTTATTTTTATTTTAAATAAAGCCTGTAGCAAAGCAAAGGACTGAAAAGAATACACGATTTCGGTTATTCATGATATTTTTCAGGATAAGTAATATTACTTCTAATTTTACTTCTAGTGTTTATTTTTTTCCAAAGTTTATGATGTACACAATGCTTTACAAATCTCTGCTTATTTTTTTTCTGGTATCACATTGGCAACACTACTTGTGAGTAAGAAGGCTTCCAGCATCATATTCGTTTCACTCTTAATATCATTTACTTTGTGGGGCAGGTTTTTTGATATAGCAGTTCCACAAATATTTTTAATTCAAATAGATTAAAAGATTTTGATTCTTGGATGGATGGAAAGTCAAAAAATTTTGATGGTATAATTTTAATAATGAAATATGTAATTGAATTTTAGAGGATTTTCAGTAATTTAGCTAGTTGATTGTTCAGTGATTTCTGGAGAAGGAGGGAGGAAGGAAAGAAGAAGAAAAAGAAAAGAAAATAGTTCACATTTACTATATATGGATGATTTGAAACTCTATGGAAAGTCAGAAATAGAAATCCAATCATTGACAAACACAGTCCGAGTATTCAGCACCGATATTTCAATGCAGTTTGGCATGGAAAAATGTGCCACTGTATCCATAAAAAGGGGCAAAATCACTGCATATGAGGGAATTGAAATGCCCAATGGCCAACTAATTAAATGCAACGAAAATGAAGCCTACAAATACTTAGGCATTCTGCAGTTGGATAACATCAAGCATGGAGAAGTAAAAACTATTGTCAGGCGAGAGTACACCAACAGAGTTAGGAAAATTTTGAAATCTAAATTGAATGGTGGAAATACAATCAAGGCCATAGATACCTGGGCAATACCAGTTATAAGATACACAGCTGGTATAGTTAACTGGACACAAGCTGATTTGGAGATTTTGGATTGAAAAACCAGGAAACTAATGAGTATGCACTACAGTTTACATCCACGTGGTGATACTGATAGACTGTACCTGCCCCGAAAATCAGGTGGCAGAGGATTATTACAAGTAAAGCAAACAGTTGAAGAAGAAAAACATGCACTAGCTGATTATTTAAAAGAAAGTCAAGAACATCTATTAATCGAAGTAAAGAACAAAAATCTACTGAAGGCCCAACAGACAAAACAAGAATACAGAAAAGATGTGATAAAATCAAGAATGGAGAGTTGGCAGAACAAAGCATTGCATGGCTAATTTCTGGAAAAAATAAAAGATAAAGTGGACAGTGAACAAACTTCGTAATAATAATAATAATAACAACAACAACAACAACAACAACAACAACTCCGCCGTTGCTGGTCCCAAGCCCGGATGAGAAAGGAGGAGGGTTGGGGTCAGGTTGGCATCTGGTCCCATAAAAAAAAATCCGCCATCCCATACAATATGGTGAAAAAAACAAATAAGAATTCCATACCGCATTGGTTGTCGCGCGGGTTAACAAGGGCCGCGGCAGATGTTGGGGTCCCTGGACATCCATCGACAAGTGGGCTACAAGTGGACCAGCCAACAAAATGACAAAAATATAGTGCAGATGAAAACTGTGCCATAATGGCCTGTTACTACAACTCAGAGCCAGAAAAAAGAGGCTATTTAAAGCAAATGTATGAATTATGGAAACAACAATATCCAGATTCAAATGTTAGTGAACAACGACTAGCAGATCAAAGAGGATTTATTATACAGAATAAAGTGTTTAGTGAAGTTGAACTAGAGGAAATTCAGGCAAATTGCAAAACCAAAAAAACAATATCACAAGCAGAAATAACTGATATTCAAGACACAACTAAAGACATTATAGGAGAACTCCCAGAAGAAGCTCTCGGGGAGGAAATAACACCACCACCACTAGAACCAGTTATCACTGAACCAACTGATGAACTAACTCAAAAACAAAAAGAATTGAAGGATAAGATCATGGAGCATTTTCTGCTTAATGAGGAAAGGCAACGTTTACCATCACTAAAAACTGTGCCTAAGAAAATTTTGGCAAATGGTTAATGCAGTGTTTTCAACAATTGAATCGGGATCCATCTTGGAAACGAACCAGTTAATGTACAGCACAGCTATAATAGTCACTAATGAACTAGGCATTAAAATCAAAGTACCTAGTCACACAACAGAAAAAGCATCAAAGCCAAAGTGGAAATCCGATTAGAACAAAAAGTCAAAAAATTAAGGGCAGATGCTAGTAACTTAAAGAACATGCATGAGCAACGGCTTAAAAACAACAAAATCATAGATCGGCTAATCAGAAGATATAGATTGGATACAAGAAACATCAATGAAGCTGTAGAGATTGTAAAACAGCAGATAACAGCAACAGCTAGAAAAATTGAAAGATATGAGGCACGAATCATCCAATATAAACAAAATCAGCAATTTTGATCAGACCAACGCCGTTTTTATCAAAGACTTAATGTGAATGATGACACCAAAAGTGAAAAACCAGAAAAACAGGCCACAGTTGAATTCTGGAAAGAATTGTGGGAAAATGCAAAGGACTACAATAAGGAAGCAAAGTGGATACATGACTTTGAGAAAAGCATTGGCAACAAACAAATGCAAGTATTAGAAATAACAACTGAGATGGTCAAAAATCGAGTTAAAAAGGTAAAGAATTGGACATCACCTGGAAAGGACCAATTACATGGTTTCTGGCTCAAATATCTGACCAGTTTACATGCAATATTGGCCAGGCAACTGAATGAAATTTTACAAAAAGGCCAAATTGATGAATGGTTGACAACTGGAAAAACATACTTGATTCAGAAAGATGAAACTAAAGGAACAACACCTGAAAACTACAGACCAATAACATGCTTACCAACAACCTTCAAATTACTCACAGGCATTATTGCAGATAACATGATGGATTATTTGGAAACAAACAACATCTTGCCAGTAGAGCAAAAAGGCAACAAAAGAAGGACCAGGGGCACAAAAGATCAGCTCCTAGTTGATAAAATGATATTAGAAAATTGTAAGAACAGAAAAACGAACTTGAATATGGTCTGGATTGATAACAAAAAGGCATTTGACTCACTGCCACATAGTTGGATCATAAAATGCTTAGAAACAACTGGCATTAGCAAAAATATTACATCCTTTACTGAAAAGGCAATGAAACAATGGAGAACTGAGTTGGCAGAAGGGAATGTGATCTACGGAATGGTTAATATCAAGCAAGGAATTTTCCAGGGTGATTCACTTTCACCTCTTCTCTTCATCATCGCGATGATCCCACTATCAGTAATCTTAAAAAAAAATGAAATTAGGCTACCAAACAGCCAAAGAAGCTGAAAAAATTTCACATTTACTATATATGGATGATTTGAAACTCTATGGAAAGTCAGAAATAGAAATCCAATCATTGACAAACACAGTCCGAGTATTCAGCACCGATATTTCAATGCAGTTTGGCATGGAAAAATGTGCCACTGTATCCATAAAAAGGG
Source organism: Thamnophis sirtalis (assembly GCF_051295495.1). NCBI lineage: Eukaryota > Metazoa > Chordata > Lepidosauria > Squamata > Natricidae > Thamnophis > Thamnophis sirtalis. The sequence continues at coordinate 37,124,494 of NW_028261384.1, read as the reverse complement.
GCAAAATCACTGCATATGAGGGAATTGAAATGCCCAATGGCCAACTAATTAAATGCAACGAAAATGAAGCCTACAAATACTTAGGCATTCTGCAGTTGGATAACATCAAGCATGGAGAAGTAAAAACTATTGTCAGGCGAGAGTACACCAACAGAGTTAGGAAAATTTTGAAATCTAAATTGAATGGTGGAAATACAATCAAGGCCATAAATACCTGGGCAATACCAGTTATAAGATACACAGCTGGTATAGTTAACTGGACACAAGCTGATTTGGAGATTTTGGATTGAAAAACCAGGAAACTAATGAGTATGCACTACAGTTTACATCCACGTGGTGATACTGATAGACTGTACCTGCCCCGAAAATCAGGTGGCAGAGGATTATTACAAGTAAAGCAAACAGTTGAAGAAGAAAAACATGCACTAGCTGATTATTTAAAAGAAAGTCAAGAACATCTATTAATCGAAGTAAAGAACAAAAATCTACTGAAGGCCCAACAGACAAAACAAGAATACAGAAAAGATGTGATAAAATCAAGAATGGAGAGTTGGCAGAACAAAGCACTGCATGGCCAATTTCTGAAAAAAAAAAAAAAGATAAAGTGGACAGTGAACAAACTTGGTTATGGTTAACAACAGGTACATTAAAGAAAGAAACAGAGTCACTAATCCTGGCTGCGCAAGAACAAGCTATCCGCACAAATGCCATTAAGGCCAAAATTGAAAAATCCTCTAATGATGCCAAATGCAGACTTTGCAAAGAAGCTGATGAAACTGTTGGTCACATACTCAGCTGCTGGAAAAAAATCACACAGACTGATTATAAATTGCAGCACAATTCAGTAGCACAAATGATCCATTGAAATTTGTGGAAAAATTATAATATTAAAACAGCAACAAACTGATGGGAACATCAGCCTGAAAAAGTCACGGAAAATCAGATGGTCAAGATCTTGTGGGATTTCCGTATACAAACGGACAAAATACTGGCGCATAATACACCAGACATCACACTGGTTGAGAAAAATAAGGTTACAATCATAGACATCGCAATACCAGGTGATAGCAGGGTCGCCGAGAAGGAACATGAAAAAATCGCAAAATACCAGGACATAAAAATCTAAATTCAACGACTATGGCACAAACCAGCAGTGGTAATTCCAGTGGTAATTGGCACACTGGGTGCTATTCCAAAAGCACTGGAATTATATTTAAAACAGTTAAAAATTGAAAAAATTACCATCAGTCAAATGCAAAAAGCCGCACTGCTTGGATCTGCACACATATTACGAAAATACGTTATGACGTCCTAGGCCCCTGGGTGGAGCCCGATTAGTAACCAATGCCAAATCCGGCGAAACAACTGGCCGCTGTGATACAATTGTATAATAATAATAATAATGGCACAAGAACTTCAGAAAAAAGTCAGAGAAATAGATAAATTTTCCATTTTAAGATACACACAAGACAATAAAGAGATTTAATTTTCAATGGTTTTCATATGTACAATTAAGTGTAGTTTAATATACTTATATATAGTTATCAAATGAAACAAAATGTTAAAAAGTGATGATATTTATGTATATACTTACCAAGGACATATAAATTATATTAAAGTAACTAAAATATCTTTAAAATCCCCAAGGCATGTCACAATGTTTGAGCATCCCTAATGTTTGGAAATTGGAAATTTGACACTCCAAAAATTGAATTTGAAAATGAATTATGTAAATATGATTTCTAAAGCATATAAATCTATTTTGAGATCTGTAGAAGAAAAAGTTAAAGAATATATGATAAAAGGGACCAAAAACTTGGTTACCTTTAGATAGATCAGAGAGAATATGGTTGAAATGTTTGAAATTCGCATTATTCCATAATTTAAAAGATAACTGCCATAAAATTATTTACCATTGATACAGATTAGCAGATAAATTGTGTAGGATATCAGAAATGTAAACACCACGAAGAAACATTTTATCATGTACAGTAGACATGTGGAAAGTTTAAAAAAAGTACTGGACACAAATACCTAAGGCCATGATGATGGCATGTAGAGCCATTTGTTAGGGGACATGAGGTGTTGCCTTGTCAGCTCCAGCGCGCATGTGAACGCTAGCCAGTTGACTTTGGTTTTCATTTTTGGCTGTTTTTTGCAAACAGGCATGCCAAACAGGCAAAAAAAAAAAAGAAAAAAAAAAGGCCCCACCGGCAACCCAGAAGTCTGTTCCCATACTTCTGGGTTGCCCGTAGTGCTGTTTTTTGCCTGAAACCTCCAAAGGGCCTCTGGGGATGGTGGGGAGCCTCTGCAGCCTGGGGAGGGCAAAAAACAGGTCCATCATAGACCAAAAGTAGGGAGTGGGTGGGAGTCACACATGCATGTGTGGGGTGGGTATGTCATAAGCACATGTGCAGGCATTGCACACATAGAATTATGGGTGTGGGCATCCAAGTGTATGCCCCCCCTGTACTCTCCCTACTTTTGGCACACAATATGAAAAAGTTTAGCCATCACTGACCTAAGGTGATGCAACAAGTTTTAAAAATTAATATTAAGGTGAAAACATATTCTTTTTAAAATTAGGATTTATTGATTCCTAATTAGAAAGGATTTATGGTAACCACAACAAAGTTATTTATACACAAAGATGAAAAATGCAGGAGTACTCACAGTGTAGGATTGTGAGTGACAGTGAAGAAAGCAGTATTTGCAGACATAGTTTGACTTGGGGAAAAAAATAAGAAGTATTTTTTTTATAAAAACTTAACTTTTATGGACTTTTTGCTAGAAATTGACAAAAATGAACCACTGATTTCTGGATTTTCTAATTTAAAAGGTTGAATACAGGAAGCACAGAACTATATAATGTAATTCTAAAGAGGCATACATGATAAAGTTTTATTTGTATATGCTGTAAAGAAAATCAGAAGCCATGTCATTAACTTCCTTTTCTCTTTTTCTTTCTTTGTCTGCACTGTTTCTACCTTTACTTTGTATAATATATTTTGTTTATATTTTAATTATATAAAAACTCTAAATTAAAAAAGAAAAGAAATCATGTATTCTAGAGCCGAGGTGGCGCAGTGGTTAAATGCAGCACTGCAGGCTACTTCAGCTGACTGCAGTTCTGCAGTTCGGCTGTTCAAATCTCACGGGCTCAGGGTTGACTCAGCCTTCCATCCTTCCGAGGTGGGTAAAATGAGGACCTGGATTGTTTTTAGGGGCAATATGCTGACTCTGTAAACCGCTTAGAGAGGGCTGAAAGCCCTATGAAGCAGTATATAAGTCTAACTGCTATTGCTATTGCTATTCTATTGTATATTCAGCAATATTGAGTGTATTTCCCCAAATTGTACTCCTTGTAATATTGAAAATAAAATAAAAATAAAAGGACCATTTCTCACAGTTAAAGATATAAAACTTGATCTTATCAGGCTGTAATCAAGACAAGAAATCAATTGAAATGGTAACTTCTGCTCAAGAGAAGTAGGGAGTATGTAGCGTAGGGAGAACATATACAAGAAATTATTTAGTATAATTAGAACTCAAATTTAATACAGCAGTTTCTGGAATTTTTCCATAATGGCTTTTTAGCTTTTCTATGGTAACACCTATTTATCAGAATAAATCACCTATTTATTTATGAGAGTTTTATGTATCTAGCTTCAGAACAGAAGCCTGATAAAAATGTTAACAATATAAGGGTTATTGATACATTTATTGATACATGAGGGCGGAACAAGAAGCAGTGGGTAGAAATTAAGCAAGGAGAGAAACAACTTAGAACTGTGGAGAAATTTCCTGATAGTTAGGACAATTAATCCATGCAACAGCTTGCCTCCAGAAGTTGTGAATATCCAACATTGGAAGTCTTTAAGAAAATGTTGGATAGCCATTTGTCTGAAACGGTATAGGGTTTCCTGCCTAGGCAGGGGGTTGGACTAGAAGACCTCCAATGTCCCTTCCAACTCTAATATTGTATTGTATTGTATTGTATTGTATTGTATTGTATTGTATTGTATTGTATTGTATTGTATTGTATTGTATTGTATTGTATTCAATTCCATTAGTATATTTCTTGACTATTGAAGATTCTACAGATATCTTGTCACAAACAAAGGTAAGTGGGAAGTAAACCTTTGAAGCACCCAAATATTATATCCAGTTCTATAGCATTCTGTGAGCTTTTTTGTGTCAAAATTTATATTAGGCAATAAATCTACAATAAACCCCAAAATTAAATTTTTAAATGAATGTTACCTTTACCTTTCTTACTTGTTCAGCAATAAATATATTTTAATGATAACATAAATAGCAAAAATGTGCAATGTTGGGGATATTGAATAATGTGAACATTCATAATCAAACTGACAGGCTCAAACAGGGCATTATTTAATTGACAGGGCAGTGAAAATTATATCTTACTGTAGTTTCAATGTTAAACAAACATTATTTAGTTTACATTATACAAGCCATATTTTTCATGTATATGAATATAAATTAATTAGAACAATTAGAGAAAACAAGGGAGCATTTAAGGCTTGTGTGTGTGTGTGTGTGTGCGTGCGCGCTTGTATGGGGTATGTATGTCTGTGTAGTGAGAAAAAATGAACAGCAAAACAATGACTCAGAATATTATACATTAATTAGAAAATCTATATGTCAAACAGAAATCATGAAAGTAGCTAAAGACAATTATATGGAAGATGATTAAGGTTACAAAGGATCACAAAGATGTGGAGGGGCCTGCTAGAGGTTACAGAATGAATAATTGCTGTGTATAGGCACAGACTGAAAGTATTTCCTGCATATTTAAGAAAATTTATCAAATTAAAACCAGCCTTCATCAGGGCTTCAATTTTTGTTTTTATTGGACACAGAACAATGATTGGAGTCTGGTTGTTGAAAAGACCCCATTTAGTATCCTGTGGAAGTAAAAACATCACGGAACATAGCAATCAGAGTGTAAAATTTTCTTACCCACACTCTGTGCTATGCAACACAATGCTATCCAGCTATGCTGCATAATTAATTTTGGTCCATATTCTTGAATCTAATAGCTATCCAACTAATTGTCCTTTGAAGATAATGCAACATGATGGTTACTGTTAGAGATAGGTTTTCAATGGATTTCTCATTTCATTTGTCCTGTAATATATGTCAAATTTCCTCTGATAGAGAGACTGTACTCAGGCTAGGTTGCATATGCACAAACTAGCTGCAATTCATTTACAAAATACTCATTTAATAGAAAGCAAACAGGTGATCATGACTTTTCTGACTATATCACTCCTAGTGGCTTTTTTTTCTGGCTAGAATCTGGGCAATAGTCATTTACATTTTTATTTTTTAAGAAAACATCTGTAGGCCTGACAAGCCCAAGAACTATTCTTGGAAATAAAAAGAATGGAAGTTGGCACTTTATTTTACAGTTTGGCAGATTTGTTTCCTTTCTATTTCTTTTTAAATTAAAAGTTCCTACAACAGCCAAGGCAGAAAAGAATTATTGTCTAAATCTCAACTGAAGCATAGCCTATTGGCAACAGCAAGGACTTTTTTATCAGGTAGCTAGCAGAACTTACTTATTTACATACTTTCTAATATATTTATTTAATATAACTATATTCCATATTTTCTGAAGATGTGAAATATTTTCTGAATATTGCCTTATTTTATCCCTCACAAAACAAACATGTGAGATAGGCTGAATTAATCCTGACCTCCAAATAATTCTGTTCATTCAGTGGTTGAGCACTGAGTTCATTCAGCACTGAGTTTGGATCTCCTTGGGCCCAATTCATAGTGCATTGCTTGGTTTCGAACACACATACACACAAACATACAACATGTTCATGTGCACATGCACACACCTGTACAGACACGCAGTGCTACTAAATAGAGACTGGATGTCTACAGAGCTTCTGTAATTCATGATAATAGTTGGAATATATGTGAATCTTTTTTTGGGGTGTGTGTGTATGTATTAAAGCAAGGGTGTCAAACTTGATTTCATTGAGGGCTGCATCAGGGTTGTGTCTGACCACAGGTGGGATGGACGTGGCAAGGGTGGGCATAGCCAGCTTGTTGTCACTCATCAAGGCTCCATTTACAGCCACAATGGTCCTCCTGGGATCTGTTATTGGCTGTGACGGTCTCCTGCAGCCCTCTGGAGCTTAGGGAGGTTGCGTATGGCCCTCCCAGGCACTGATTTGGGCCAAAACAGCCTCCTAAAACTCTCTGCCACATGGCTTTCTCAAGATCCATTTTCATTGGCAGAGGGTTACAGGAAGCCGTCACAACCCAAAACAGAACCTAGTGGAGCTGCCCCCCCCCCGAGCTTCATTTTGGTTGGACGAAATACCATGGACCTGTCCTTCAATGTTTTTAGGGTGGGCCCATGGGCCAGAGCTAAGCAACCGACAGTCTGGCTTTGGCTTCCTGGCCTTGACTTTGACACCCCTGTTTTAAGGAATGTGATCAATCTTTTTCTCAAAAAGTCTTCACCATAATAAGTATGGATGACAAATATTACAAAGCGACAAAATAATTAGACAGCTGCATGGAGCTTTAGGCAAAGAAGAGTGAAAGATTGGGAGAAGAGATTCAAGCAGAAAAGAAATCTTCCTTATTAATAAAATACATATTATGTGATAAATCTGTTGTGGGTTTTTCTTAACAGCAAAGCAAAGATTCTAAATGACTATACATGATATTCACAATGTCTTTGTTTACTCTTCCATTTTAATAATTATTTCTATAAACAATTGTTCCAAAGGTTATGTCTATTTTTCAGATTTAATCACCAAACTTTATAAAGTATCATTAAATGCAATATTTGGAATTACCATTAAAGAATACCCTGTTGTAACTCATCTGTTTCACCATTTGTTTTGGAAATGTATGCTCTGCTATTTAACAAACTAGGTAGCTATCTGTTCCTAATTCATAACAATAAGAGATGGTTTCTACCGGTAGTAATGTGGTGGCCTGGGTCGCTGGAACCAGCAGCGACCCAGGTCTGCCATGCCCCCAAACCGGTTCTCCTTCGGGCCGCCATCTTGTTTTTCAGTTCTATGCATGCACAGAACAATTTTCAGTGCAAACATTTTCCCCATTTTTTAAGGTTTTGTACATATGCAGAACTTTTTATTTACAAATGTGCATGCACGCATAGCAAAGTTTTTGAGGCACCGAATTGGCAGTAATGCCAGCAGAAACTTACCTCTGATAACAATGCCAGAATAATGAAAAGTCCATCATAATATGATGTTTCAAGATCTTGCCTATTTACTTGCCTTGTGATATTGAACACAAATTATGCAGGGATTAATTATTGCAACATCACAATACATATGTAACTTGATGTCTTTTGTCCTCTTTTGTACGGGGTATACATATGCATTATCAGTGATGTGCAGTCACTGGAGGCAGGGGAGGCGGGGCCTCACCAGTCTTCTGAGGAAAAGGAAACAATTTTTAAAATAATTAAAAAGGCCAAGGTAGTTGCTAGGCCTCCTTTGCATAAGGAATTTTTCGCCTTTTAAGAGTTAAGCAAGGGTTAAAAAGTGAAAAATTCCTTATGCAAATGAGGCACGTGATTCTCTCACCTCCTCCTGCAGAGGGCACTTTGTTTAGAGGCTTTTAAAAAACATTTAAGCAGAGTAATCCACGTGGTGACTCTAGCAGCAACTATCCTAGCCTGCCTGGCCCTGGCTAGACCAAATCTTGCATTTTTGACGCCGCTGGAAGGTATGTGGGTCAGAGGAAGGGGGCAGGGGGGAGGAATTCAATTTATTTGTAATGTAAGTAATTGTAATTTGTTTTTATTGTGTGTGTGTGTGTGTGTGTGTGTGTGTGCGTTTTACCCGCCTTTGCTGGTGCACGGGCTGGTACATTTATTTTCATTTTTCATTTTGCTATTTTTTTTATTTTTTTATTTATTTTTTAAAGCCATGCCGCCTCAGCCACCATTCAGCGAAACATGTCCTGGTTTGTGGCCGGGTGGCACGCAGGCACTTTAAAGTGCATTCCTCCTGGCCACAAACCAGGACATGTTTCACTGAATGGCGGCCGAGGCGGCATGCACTTTAAAGTGCCAGCATGCCTTCTGGGCCGGCCATTCAGCGGGACATGCTGGATTTGTGCTCCAGCCACCACCACTTCTGCTGCTGCTGCTGCTGCTTCTGCATCCACCAAAGACTCCTTCCCCTCCGCCACCCGCATGGGATGGGGAGTGAGCACGCGAAAGGAGGAAAAGGAAAGGGCGACGGCTCCAGGACCCAGCAACCCGCAGGAGCACTGGAGAAACCAGCCAGAGGTTGGGGTGGAAAGGATTTCTTCGCCTCCATCCCACCCTTTGGCGGCTTAAAGGGGCAGGACCCGGTTACCAGGCAGCCGGCGCTGCGGTGGCAACCACGTTACTACGGGCTTTGTTACAGATTCACCTGGGCTCAACCCGAGAAACGATGCCTCCAAAACGCTGTCACCTGAGGCCGCCACACCTCATTTCCTCTGTCCCTCCAGGTTGCGGAAAAATGAGCAGCTCGATTCTCTGCTCACATTTTCCTCAGCCTCTGCGCTATTGGTGTGTGTGTGGCGGGGTTTAAACCATCGCCTTGCGCCAGAATTGATAGGAAATAAAAGGCTGAATTGTTTTTAGCCTACTTACCTCTCCAATATGCAAAAGACAACTTGGAGTTAAGTAAGACCTTTAAATGATATTTGCTTCAAAACGCTTAAGAAACTTGGTTTCCCTACCTTTCAAGGAAGGCTTGGCGTTTAACTAGTTGTAATCCATCTCAGTAACAGATGATATTTCTTCAGGCAACCGGCAAACTATGATTTAGGTTTAAGGATTGGATTCTGAAATGTTTTGCTAAGATGGCATGTTTGCCAAATCAAGGAACAAAATCATGCCCCCTCCCCCAAACAATTTTGTCCTGTTTAGTTTTGTTCTATTCTTTGTTATTTTCTGAGTTTGTATTTTATCCTTTGAATAAAAAAAATGGAAAAATATATGAAGTTACTTAGCCTAATATACTAATGTAACACATCTTCTTTACACATCATGATCAGTTCTAAACTATGTATTTATAGATCACAATTGCTGTGTTCATACAATAGGTTAAGCCAAAAACAAATCATAGATTAGTTGATTGAGCCAAAGCAATATGTCCCTTGATTTATACTTTATAACAAAATGAAGCTCCTTTGCTTCATGTTCATACATCTTATTTAGCCCTAGGCAAATGAAAGATTATTTCACTACTTGATATATGGAAAAGAGGAAGTTCGCCATGAAGTTTTAAGACACATTAACTTGCTGTCAGGAATCTTTCCAATATCCTACAAAGAAGACATGATGTTTTGTTAATTTGTTTAAGCAAACAGTTGAAGTTCCTTCAAGTGTTTTGGAATAGATTCTTCTACATATAGCTCACATTTCTTATTTAGCTGATGATACTTCTGTTAATATTAACCCATTGTAAAAATAACAGCAATTGAATGTTTTACCACAATCAATGCATTACATGACTGGAGTAAAGTTAGCTGCAGGGAGGCTTTTGCCTCTTGAAAGCAGGCAAAAGCCGCCCTGCCACCCCGGGCGCTATGTCCGACATAGAGGTGGCACGCCTCTATATCGGACATGGCATACCGCCTCTATGTCGGACATAGTGCCGGGGTGACAGGGCGGCTTTTGCCCGCTTGCCTCACCAGCCATAAACCTCACCGCACGTCACTGTGCATTATGCAAGGAACCCTGAGTTTTCTACATCTGACTTTTTAAAAAGGAAGACAAGGGGAAGTTACTGCCATGCTTTTTTATTTTGTGGCAAATATAACTTCTATCTCTTCTTGGTTTTTCTGAATAGTTCCTGATGCAAAACAAACAAACAAAAAGGAAGGTATTCAAGGAATACATCTAGCAATTTTATAGACTGCATTAATCACCCCTTTGCATGTAATTATCCATCCAATTGTGAGTCTATCTTTCGGGGTTATCGTATAGCTTATAAATTCTAAAAGTGTGATCTGGGAAATGTGAGGGTCCTTACAAGCCTTTTAGAATGTACCCAGAAAGTCAAATAAAGACATATTTATTTTTTAAGTTTTTTTAAATACAGTAAATATCAATATATATTGTAACCCACATAAATCCAAATTCTTTGGGGTCTTCAATCACTTTTAGAAATGTAAAATGATCTGGAGACAAAATATTTGAGAACTACTGATCTAGCCCTTATTTTACTCTTTTATGAAGGAAAATAATATGAGAGACATTGTCAACTGCTTTCTGAGATCCAGGTATACTATGTCTACAGTATGCTTCTTATATCCTAAGCTAGTACCTCTATCAAAAAAGGAAATAAATTTAATATCTAGCACAATTGATGTTTGAAAAAAACATTGGTTTTTCAAACATCATCTTTTAAGACTTTTGATACTTTAATAATTATCTATTAAGGTATTTGTTGCTATTGGTAATTGGTTCATAGTAACTATATCTCCTATTGATTTAGTCAGTCCTCACTTTAAGACATAATGTTATCAAAGAATGTTTGTGCAATTCAATAAATTGTTCATCTGAAAAAACTGCAGATTTCCATGATCTCATTTTCTCATTCTCTTGTGCATGTTATTAATATCTGAACTTTCTTTGTGAAATTTTATATAAAAGAAGGGCTTTATGTCTCAAGTTTACCTTGGATGAAATAATAAAGCCATTTATTTTTGTTGGATAAATTATGTCTATGAGTAGAATTGATTTAATCAGCATTTTATTTATGTAATAACTGTGGAGAGATATTACCTTCACTTGGTTGTAATTTATTTTTGAGAATGTAAACCTGTGCAGGGTCTCTCATTGAGGAAACCTGATGTGTACAATTTAAACAAAGGGAATTTTCTTATAAAACATTCGCAAAAATGGCTAATAGAGATGTCTGTTAATTTTTCAGCCAAATAGTTGATAAGATGGTTGGTTGGAATCAACTGGCAGTTCATTCATACCTACAATGAATAACTATATACTCATTTGATTGATTTTTAAAACAGACCATCTGGTTTTCATTAATACCACAAACTTTTGTATAGCTTAGGGCCTTATTGCTAAATTTTTTTTTATTATTTTTTAAATTAAAAAACTCTACTTGTGATTCAAGATTGACTTGAACATATACACTGGTTTGGGAATAAGCAAACTGAGATTTTACATAAGTGAATTCATCAGAAATCTGCAATAAAGTAGTCTTTTAACTTGGAAAAAAAACATCCTGAACTCCTGACAAATCAGTAAGTGATGACATAACCATTTTGCCAGCCTTCTAGACTTGGCATGCTTCAATATCCTCCTCCTCCTCCTCAACTATTAATACTACTACTCTCATTTCTTGTACTTCCATAGTCAGTCTGCCTTTAGAAAGAAAAAAGGATGTGGACTCAGTTTTGGAGGATGCGAACTCAGTTCCATGTTGAGTTGTGTTTTCAAGCTTGAAATCTGACAAACAGGGGGTGATGGGGAATAGAACTGTTTTAGTAACTTGAATAAATGCCACATAATATAGGTGCAATAATTTTTATCCATGTTGTATCTGAATATTTATGTTCAAATATTCTGAAATGCACTTCATTCTTTACATTAAAAAAGGAAAAAAAACCAATCCATTTGCCCTCACTTTCTGTGCCACAAGACACATAAATGACTCAGTATTAATTGAACTGAAATTCAATCATGGCTTCAGAAAACCATATATCTCATTTTTATTTTTTAAAAATCAAATCAATAAAATATAGAAACTCTGCTTTTAAAAAAATAACTGTGAAAGTAGAAAGTTTCAGATTAAGGTCCTGGAATAAAACTGAAGGGTAAAGTAAAGTAGCACTATATGTATTCTGTCTTAAAAAGAGGCTGGGATATTTTCTGTTTCAATGCTGAGATCCTGTTGTTGCTCTTTACTAGAGCATTAAAACCAGCAAATGACCCAAAAGGTGAGACTAAATTTGGCACTTTAGAATTTCCAGAGCAGGAAATTATCCTCCTTAGAAGAAAGCCCTGTTTCCGATTTTTTATTTACGTCCTTTAGTAGCTAATCATTTGAAGCAAGTGCTATAACTTGGGAATGCATGTAAAACATTTATGATGGATGATGTCTGTGTTTTGAGACAACTCTGCACGTTTACTTCCTGTTGGGCCCCAAATGGTTATGATACCTTAACAGTTAAGCACATTATTGTTAAAAATAATTAAATTTAGATTTTAAATTTTGTTAGGCCAAATGGTTCCACTGCTGTTGAAGGTAGTCTGAAGAGAATGAGAATGAACAAGTTAGTCAAAGGATACAAAACCTGATGGTGTGTTGAGCATTTCAATTAAGCTAACAAGCTTAACTGTCAAGCTGTCAAGCTAATATTATTATTTTTATATCAATATTGAAAAGGTCAAGCTAAAAAAAGATTTATGAACACTTGCCGTTCTTATCCAAAGGGTTATATGATAATAGAGATATAACCATTATCATCACCATCACCACCACTACCAGCTGCAGAACAAAAATGAGTTAATAGCAAAGCATTTAGACTTATATACTCCTTCATAGTGCTTTACAGCCCCTCTCTAAGCGGTATACAGAGTCAGCATATTGCCCCCAACAATCTGGGTCCTCATTTTACCTACCTCAGAAGGATGGAAGGCTGAGTCAACCTTGAACCTGGTGAGTTTTGAACTGCCAAATTGCAGGCAGCCAGCAGGAGTAGCCTGCAGAACTGCACTCTAACCACTGCGCTACCATGGCTCTAATCAAATGCAAATCATAGTTAAAGAATAGATAGTAGCTGGACTGCAGATGATCAAGGAGGGACAAAGCCAAATAGAAAGGATTGATTCAGGGACAGAAGGAACCAAGTGATTGCAATTAAGAAGTACTAGAATATCCCTCCACAGTTCAATAGCAATAACAATAGCATTTAGATTTACAGTATATACTGCTTTACAGTGCTTTACAGCCCGCTCTAAGTGGTTTTACAGAACCAGCATATTGCCCCCAACAATCTGGGTCCTCATTTTACCCACCTCAGAAGGATGAAAGGCTGAGTCAGCCTTGAAACTGGTGAGATTTGAACTGACAAGTTGGAAGCAGCTGGCATAATATGGGTTATCAGTTTAATCATTTTGTGAACAATCAGTGACATCCAAATCTCATGCCATAAAATATTATGAAACATAAAGGAGCATTAGAATACTTGATGAATGTCATCCATTGGCCAACCAATTCTGTGCTCTGGTTAAAGTGCTGCTATCATCACAAGGAGATTGAGGTGGATCAGGAAAGGAGAAAAACAGGGGTTAGATTATGACAGTACAGTAGGCATCTTCTATTGTGCTCAATCAGAGAAAATAAATTTAGGTCAGTTTTCAAATGGTTTAGTTTAAAAATGAACTCATTTTTCCTTTATCAGTAGAGGGCACAAGAACACCAAGGCACTTTTCCCACTGTTATTGCAGCCTCTACTAATAAAAAAAAACGCAATGTAACTTTGCTCTTTTTTAAATAGACAGAAGCAAATAGAAGAAGAAAGCTATCAGAGCAACTGAAAACCTTTTCTGGCCTGTTTTTAGCCCTGGGAATGAAAGTTCCATATTAGCTTTGTTCCCTTAAAAAAAAAGGAAAAAAGAGAGGGAGGGAAGAAAAGGCAGGGGGACGGGGGATAAGCCCAATTGGTGGGGACAATTTTAAAAGAGTGCAATGGATGCCTAAGGCCTTTCTGAGACTTAAGAAATTATTTCATCCCTAAAACCGTCAATTCCCAAGTGCAAAAGAGGTCCAGAAATTTGACCTTCTCTCACTTTGGGGACCACAAAATGACTCCATGTGAAGCTCACAAGCTGTAACCCTTGATCTAGCATTACATGCCTGGCATTCAGAGAAACAAGACATACCATATTATGGAATTTTGTAAAAAAAACACACCACCCTATTAATGAATTAGCCTTGTTCAGTTTAGGACACTGTTTGCATGGCTGAAATGTGAATCAAGCATACAGTAAGTGGTCATCTGGATTCCAACAACCAGCTCTTTTTGTACTTAGTACACTGTTTATGTAATTGCAGCTCTCCTCCTCTGCACAACACAACCATTGTGAGCTGAAAGTTCGTTTTGTTGTGATGAATTGGCTGGTATAAATTTCTCATCTAATTGATCATATGGCCAGCCCCATTAACCACTAGTTAAGGACATGCACTATACTCCTTTGCTATTTTTTGTGTCTGTAAGGGATATTCTGGCATAGTTTCTAACATCAGGTAGTGGAGTGATAGCACAATCCAAAATCTGAAGTAACTCATGCCATCAATCTTTGCAATTATTTCTTTGGTTTTTACAAGAGTGTATAGTGATATGTCCTCCGAAGAATGTTCCAGCACTGCATATGTGGTGATAAAATGGGAGAAGTTGGTTTAGTTTTAACAAAAAATTCCAAGATTAGCTTGTGGTCTGTCCAGATTTCAAGAGAATGATTGTATACATAATTATAGAATTTCTTAACCCCTTAACACTTGAGTTATTATCATTACTTTTCATATAGTTATTCTTGGCTAAAATTATGATTGGGAAGAAAACATCAGAGGTACTACCAGGAGGTATATATCTGAGAACAACAGCAACTTCAAAAAATGATTCAACCACATCCATTTAATACCCACAACAGCAGATCAGAGATAGAAGACCCTCAAATTGCTAATTACAAGCCTTTTGTTTAAAATACCTTTTGGCAGCTAAATTCACCCCTCTACTCCAAATATTGCAAGCAAGAAAGCAGAAAACTGCAGCCTATGAACAAACATGTCTTTAAAGTATACTGTATTATAGAAACATTTTATAGTGTTTCTTAACTTCAGCAACTTTTAGATGTGTGGACTTCAACTCCAGAATTTCCTAGCCAGCTGCTCTTAAGTCCTTCTGTTGTCTTGTCTTGCCTTTATTTTAATATCCTCACAATTCATAACAACACCTATCATTATCATTATTGGTTCTTGCATGCCAAGGACATAGGACAGCAAGCTTCTTCCAATGAATCCTATCCGCAGCAGCATCTTCAGCATTTTCCCATATGATGTTCACTATCTGTAATGTCCCACTATCAGGAACCCGGTGGCTCAGTGGCTAAGATGCTGAGCTTGTTGATTATGAAAGTCAGCAGTTCAGCAGTTCAAATCCCTAGTGCCACGTAATGGAGTGAGCTCCTATTACTTGTCCCAGCTTCTGCCAATCTAACAGTTTGAAAACACATAAAAAATGTAAGTAGAAAAATAGGAACCACTTTGGTGGGAAGACAACAGCATTCCGTGCGCACTTGACATTTAGTCATTCTGGCCACATAACTACAGAATTGTCTTCAGACAGCACTGGCTCTTCAGCTTTGAAACGGAAATGAGCACTGTCCCTAGAGTCAGGCACAAGTAGCACATATATGCGAGGGGCACCTTTACCTTTTTATCTGTAAGTCATCATTAAACACCTTATACCAAGTTTTGCATGGTCTACTCCATGTCTGCTTTCCTTCTGGCATCTCCCATCATGCAGTATTTTTGGGGTATCGATTTTCTGGCAAGTAAAGAATATGGCCAGCTAGGCACATTTAATATTCTGTCACAATGGTTTGTAACTTCTTGGATCCATTTCACCAGAAAATTTCCTCATTGGTGACCAGATCATACCAAGGAATACCCCAGAATTCTCTGTAGGCAATGTTGATGGAACACACTAAACTTTTATGCTGTGCATGATGTTAATGACCATGTTTCATTGGTGTAGATTGTTATTGAAGCAAGAATTTGATCTTATAAAACTGTTTCTTGGTCTTCTTATTTATTGTTGGACCCGACCAAAATAGATCGTAAGTGCTGGAATACTACTGAGTTCTGTATTTGACATTTGCATCTATACTGCCATCTTGATACTACTGAGGTATGTATACTGTTGGACATGTTCTATTGGCTATTGGCCAGGGGTGGGTTTCAACCGGTTCGCGGCGGTCCCTGCGAACTGGTTGGTCGGCGAACCCGGAAGTAAGTAACTTCCGGGAACGGCAAACGGCCTGCCCGCCCGCGGTCCTTATTCGGTTTTGACGAGTTCTGCGCTTCCACGGAAGCGCAGGACGCATACAGCGCCTGCGCGATCCTCCAGGAGCATCTGGAGCGTCACGCAGATGCTAGTACGCATGCGTGCACCACGCGCATGCACGAGGACGCCGCCGGCCCCGTTTCAACTGAACCGGTTGGAACGGGGCGAGAAACCCACCCCTGCTATTGGCCAACTGTGATTAATGTATTGGGAGGGTGACTGCAAATCAACATGACTTTGGTCTTATGTTCACTAATATGTAGTCCTACTTTTCTAATCTTGGTGTCTAAGTTGTTAGTCATGTCCTACAAAGGAGCTGCTAGTTTCTGTTCAACAATGTCAGCAAAATTAAGGTTTGTGAGTCTTGTGTGACACTTCCAGGTAATTCCAATGTTTGGCCCATTCATTACTTTTCACATAACAAAGTCTATGGTGAGGAGAAACAGAAAGGGTGATAAAATATAGTCCTGTCAAACATTAATATTGATGTTGAAAAAATAAATGTTTTCCACTATAGATGCACTGTCAGGCCTGAGATTATATTCCTTTTAGAATTTTGGCCTGCCACACTTTCTCTTATTTCATTATGCTGTTTCATTAGTATAGTTGATGGGAGGGTAGAATAGACAGGAGTAAGATTGTGGAATGTATTGTTTTCATTCTTTGCTAGAAGCCAAGGTCATCTTTTGTCTCTGCACCTCCACACCTGATTGGAAGCATCTGGGTGGAGACTCCAGCGTGGAAGGAGAAGATTGGACCATGTGATGGATTGTGGGTATGGGGACAAGATCATGAACTTTTAACTGGGTGGAATTCTGATGTCATTTCCAGTATTGGGATTCCATAGCACGATGCCAACATGTCTGTCTTATTAAATTGGAACCTTAAGGATAGCTCTGCCTTGGACTCTGATTTAATTCTGCATGATATTTGGAATGCTGACATGCACAGCAACTACTATTATGATAAATATTTTTGGAGATGCTAATAAATCGATCAGAGATTCCATATCTTATATAAATGTTCTGTAGGGAATTGTGCTATATGCTATAAAAAGACTTCCTGAAATCTATAAAATTTAAGGCAAGTGATCGCTGGAACACAATACACTGTTCAATAAGGTTGTGTAGCATGGCAATTTGTTCAGAACATGAGCAGTCATGATGAAACTTCATGTTGCTTCTAAAGCATTTTATCAATTGGTCCTTGCAGGAGCCTAAAGAAAATAATCAAGAATACTTTGCCAGAAATAAGAGTGATACCTTGCTAGATATTATAGTCACTGAGATGCCCTTTCTTGGGAAATATATTAACAATATTTCCTTTCTACCAATCATCAGGAATGCACTGTGTGTGTCAACATATGTTTAATAACCTGGAGCTTCATTACTAGATTATTTCTGCCATCTTACAAAGTTATGTAGAGATATGGTCTATGTCGGCAGCTTTATTATTCTTCAATGCACTAATTGCCTATCAAACCTCATTGGTTGCAATCATTCCCAGTTCAACATGCAGTAGTGCAAAGGGATTGGCATTACTAAAACCATAGGTCATATTGGAGGTTAGATGTTTCAAAGTTTCTTTGAAGTGTTCTACTCATCCTGCTTCTAGGTATTCTTTTGTGAATCAGTTTCCCTTTTATATTTTTAATAGCAATATCACTTAGACTTATAGAACGCTTCATAGTGCTTTACAGCCTTCTCCAAGTAGTTTACAGAGTTAGCATATTGCTCCCAACAATCTAAAGGGCCTTGTTTTCAGAAGCAACTTCGAAATATACAAGACTAGACAATGTCAGGCAGAAGCTTATCAATTTGTATATTCTATGAGGTCAGTCAAGATTTGGTTCCCAGGCTAAATGTTGTTTAATGTGTCTGTCACATAAAGCAGTGGTTCTCAACCTTTTCTTCACCATGGACCTCTTTTAAATACCTTTTCTGGTCATGGATCATGGCCATGGACCAGTAGTGGGTTTCCATTTTTTTACTACTGGTTCGTTCGTGCATGTGCAATGCTTCTGTGAATGCACAGAAGCATCCGGGTGGGTGGGCGGAGCCTTCTACCACTGCCACTACTATTCGCCTGATCCAGGCCGAACTGGGAGCAACCCACCTCTGCCACAGATTCCCCAAGACTTAACTCAAGATTTACATTATAATATTTCTTCTTCTTAGGCTCCCTGTGATAACATCATAGACCCCAGTGGTCCACGGACCAGAGAATGAGAACCACTAACATAAGATATCCTACAAGAAGACTGAAAAATTGAGTGATTGCGGTATTTCTGAAAGAACAAACAAATTAACATCATTTACAGTATGTAACGCAACAGGTTTTAGCATCTGAATGAAATCCCTCAGAGAAAATGGCCAGCGTTTTTCTTCATTGTTTCTACAACTTTTTCTGCCTCAAGGAAATAACAGGCTTCACCTTTCTTCCCACAGCAGCTGGGATGCATCAGTCACATTAATTCAGAGTCTATAAAAAGGGAAAGGCAGGAGCCAAGCGGATGGAAAAAGATGTCATCAGCAAAAGGAACACTAATATGTAGAACTTCATGCACTCTTGAATAGCTTCTGTATGACCTCACTTACTATGCTAGCAATTGGCGATTGAATTTCTTGTTGCAAACACAGTGGCTATTTTCTCAATACAGAAAAAAGGACAAAGAATTTCTTCCATTTTTACTTTAACATGTTTTGGTGGTTTTGCATAAATCCAAGTCAAGTTAGTATGTTATATCATGCAGTAAGTGTCTGTGTTTGAAGGGGAAATACAAATCGGATCTCCTTACTGAAAACCACATTGCACAAAGTGAGAAATTCACCCCCACCCCACTTAAAAGAAACAGAAAATAGTCCTTTAAGAATCATTTATCAAACTGCTTTTCTTCTTTTCCCCCTGATCCAGCCAAGACCTATGAAGCTCTACTGAGAGGAAGGCACATGTTCTAATAGCAGAGTTTCCTAAAGGATGAAGTTAAAAAGTCAAGATGGTGGCTGTGATGATTCCATCAAAGTTCTGTCTGATTTTTATGTGCATTACATGAATGGACCCTCCTGCTAAAAGGACAGAATATAGATGTTTATACTAATAAATCCAATGTAAAATAAATGCAATCCCAATGTGTACAATTTCTTAAGAGTGTAGTCCTAGCTGTAGATCTCAGATTTTAGGTATATTGTAAACTAGTGGTTAATTTTTAGTTTTTCAATCCTTTTGAATACAATACAGGCTTTTAAGTGTGTAGTATCTGGGGGCGGTGCATGTATCAGAAACTTAATATCATAATCATAATAATTGTGAACCTTTCAGCCATGGCTCATGTTTTCCTGAACATCTTGTCCTGTGAGGTTAGATCCGCATCCACCCTTTTTGGTTTTACAAAAGTGCTTGAATACAGGGCTAAGAACTACTGGCCTGGGATCCCAATAGAGTTGTGGCATTTTGGCTAACACCCCATTTCCTCCCCCAAAAGCAGTTTGCTTTCTCCATTTCTATCCTGGTCAATATTTTTAAATTTTTAAATTTAAGATCCCAATTTGTTTTATTTGTCCTTTCACATTTTATTGAAAGCCACCTACATGGGACAAGGTGGCTCAGTGGCTAAGACGCGAGCTTGATGATCAGAAGGTCAACAGTTCGGCACTTCAAATCCCTAGGGCCATGTAATGGAGTGAGCTCCCATTACTTGTCCTAGCTTCTGCCAACCTAGCAGTTCGAAAACACATAAAAATGCAAATAGAAAAATAGGAACCACCTTTGATGGGAAGGTAACAGCGTTCTGTGTACCTTCGGTGTTTAGTCATGCCAGCCAGTGCTGGTTCTTTGGCTTTGAAACGGGAATGACTAGCAAATATGTTTGAGGGGAACATTTACCTTTAAGCCACCTAGTGTCAACTATGGTAAGATGGATGGCAAATAAGTTTAATTAAAAAAGGTAAAGGTTTCTCCATGCCCAGTCATCTCTGACTCTGTGGAATGCTGCTCATATCTATTTCTTAGCCAAAAGAGCCAGTGCTGTCTGAAGACATTTTTGTGCTCATGTGGCCAGCATGACTATACGATGAGGAGCATTGATGCTATTATTTTCTCAACAAAGTGGTACCTATTCATCTACTTGCATTTGTATGCTTTTGCACTATTAGGTTGGCAGTAGCCAAGGCAGGTAATGGAAGCTTTCCCCCATCATGTGGCACTCCAGTCTTGAGCCTGAGTTATCAGCTTTACAAGCTCAGCATCTTTAACTGCTAAAACATAGCCTTCCTTCTAATAAAAGAAATAAACAAATATGGATAGTGAGTCTATATAAGCAATCAAAGCTCTATCTCCTCTTAATTGATGTACAAAGCTGCAATCAAGCATATTGACTTTTTGGATCGTCCTACTGTCACCTCTGTAAGTTTTTAATTGAAAGCAGTGAGTGAAATATCAGTGATTTATGACATTACTTTCAAGGACTTTTGATAGTATTTAATTTCAACTGAAGACATGTTGCTTATAGGTAAAGGTAAAGGTTCCCCTTGCACATATGTGCTAGTCATTCCCAACTCTAGGGGGCAGTGCTCATATCTGTTTCAAAGCCAAGGAGCCATCACTGTCCAAAAACATCTCCGTGGTCATGTGGCCAGCATGACTAAATGCAGAAGGCACACAGAATGCCGTTACCTTCCCACCAAAGGTGGTTCCTATTTTTCTACTTGCATTTTTACATGATTTTGAACTGCTAAGTTGGCAGAAGCTGAGACAAGTGATGGGAGGTCACTCTGTTATATGGCTCTAGGAATTCAAACCGCTGAACTGCCAACCTTTCTGATTGATAAGCTCAACATTTTAGCCACTGAGCCACCATGTCCCTTGCTTATAGATATTTCATATCAGCATCGGGTTTTTTTTAATGACGTTTAAGATTTCAGCTCCCAGAATCCCCCATCTAACTAATGGAAAGTAAAGTGGAAAAGAAATTTTATTCTCTTGCTCATTAACCTCATCTCTCACAAACTAGTGCATACATTTCATAGCTACTATCCCTTGTATCATGTGAGGGTACAGTCCAGAGGACTGCCCGAGGCTACATTTGTCTTCATGGATTAATGTAGGTTTTGTGAGCACGTATGGGATGTGGAATTGCAGCAGTTTTATCAGTTATTTTTAATCTGAATGGTTATCTCCCTGAAGTAATTTAAATTCTTTTTAAGGTTCTGGTTCAGTTCAAGTCCATCAGCCTGTCAGATCATGGTTCTGGGAGGAATGTTTTAGTGAAAATAGCGGTGTCAACTGTTTTTCAGATGAGGTTCAGTTTGACTCTCTGCTTTTCAAGAGTGTTTAGAAAAGGCATTCACCCTAAGTAAATTTAAGCAGAAAACTATGAAATTGTTTCCAGAACTTTTCTGTTTTGTCTACAGAACCATCAAGAGGAGATGAAAAGGGTCTGGCAATGAAAATGCTTATGAAGCATCTCTTCATTCGGTCTTTTACATAAGATCCCAGAAAAATGGTGTAATTTAAGGTCCCATTGACTAAAACATACATTTTATGAAGGACATGGAAATATGTTCTAATACTGCCTGCATATCCATTTGTTTTTTCTTTCTCTGAGCTATAGGCCTGTTTTATTTTTCATTTGATTGCACCACATTTTTACATTTGTTTCCTCTTCTGAAAACCTGCCAAAAGGGAAACCTCTCTACCAATATGGCTGAGAACCAGCCCACAGCAAATATTTTTTCAAGGGAAATAAATGACTGGCATACAATAATTCTGGGGTATGATTGTTGTGTAGTCACTGGAAACAGTACATCCTTATTTCAATGCCTGGTTAATCATTCATATGAAACTTCCTTCAAATTCAGCAAAGCAGCATGTTTCTTCATCACAGGAATTTGTGCCAATGGTGTCTTCTGTTTTTCCTCTCACTGTGGTAGAAATAATTGTTTTTGACACTAGCATTCCATCCAGAACTACTTTGTATTCTCATGCAACACAAAGATATGCAACAGGGAAGCATTTTAGGTTTGGAAAGCTGGTAGATGAGCTAGTTTGGTGTAGTGGTTAAGGCACCAGGCTAGAAACCAAGAGACCCGCCTATGGCACAAAACCAGCTGTATGTCTTTGGACCAGTTGCTTTTTCTTAGCTCTAGAAAAGAGACAATGGGAAACTATTTCCAAATTTTTGCCAAGAATCTGCAGGAACTAGTAGTCTAGGCAGCTGGCAGAGTCAAAAAGTGACTTAAGGGACACAGAGGCAGACATGCATACACAAAGATGGAATGTATGATGTTGGAAGAATATCTTTGAGGTACTGCTCTGTTTTTTCTCTCAAATTTATGTGACCACTCTAAATATATCTGCCAGACTGCCATCTGCTTCCAGCTTGTGATTCTACAAACAACAGTTACAAATCCCTGAAAGGACTGTGATGGTGAGAATGTGGTCAAAATAAAAATGGTTAGGGTATAACCAAAATGCAACCTATTTGCATAAAACTGCATAAAACAGGAAGACCATTGATCACACCTTCACTGCTGCCATCATAACTTTTTTTTTTTTACCATGCCCTGCAAACACTTCTGATAGAATGAAATAAATTTAGATCACATTTACAGTAGAATAAGCTAGGAATGGCTTGAACATAGATAGGTTTGTGGTATGGTAGTCCACAGCATTTCTTAAAGATTGTGACTGACACACAAAGGAATATTGTCATATAAAAGATGGCATACAGGCAGGGGTGGGTTTCAAAAAATTTAGCAATGGGTTCTCTGCCTGGTTGCTGGGTGGAGATGGCCATAGTTGGCATGGTCTAGTTGGCCTCCTGCACATGGTGTGGTATTTCAGCCTCCCCGGGCTCTGGAGGCTTTCCTTGAGCCTCCAGAAGAACAAAAATGGCCTCCCCGCTCTCCAGAGGCTTTCTGGCAGCTGGAAGTGGGCCCATTCTGAAACTTCCAGGAGGCTCATTTTTCAGCCTCCCTGAGCCCTAGGGGCCCTGTATTTACCTGGCATCCCAAACGGTCTGTGTGGGGACTCATGGGAGTGGTGGGGTGGGGTGGGAGGACAGGGCAGGATGGGCGGGGCCAGCCAGAGATGTGATTTGCAGGTTTTCCGAACTTGGAAGTTTCTTGGCCAGAGGTTCTCCCAAACCTGTGCGAATCCTCAGCAGCCCACCCATTCACATATGCATTCCTATAACACTGTTTTGCAGTGGGGATTTAAAATGAATCTCAGGAGTCCCATTATATCCTACTAGAAAAGAACTATGTACAGAAATCAAGCTCCCCGTTTAGCTGAAAGATTAGATGGGCTCCGAAAATAGGTTTAATTAATTGAATTGAATTGAATTAAGGAAATGCATAGTGCACATCTCTTTTAAATCATGTTTTCAATCACTTCTCTATATTGGTGCAATCAGAAATAACACATACAATTTGTATGGTACGCTAGTATGCAAAGATGTTTGTATGTGCAATGATAGTCCTAGTCCTTTAGGAGGCAATGTCCTTATCTATATGTGAAAGATAGCTTACAATGAAATAATACCATTTTAAAATTACATGACAAAATTATGAAACAGATAAGCTTTACAAAATCTCTTTATTTTTTTGGCAAAACATAATCAAGAAGGTTGTGGTAGGAGCACACTTTAAATATAGATTATTGGAAAAGATTTTAAAAGGAGAAAAAGCTCATATATGAATGTGAAAACAGAAGATTAAGTGTATATGGTTTTAAGTGCCTTGCTGTAAGCTATATTTTGCAAAAAAAATCAAGGTAGAGAAATTATATATCAGCATCATTACTGATTCTGAATAGTAATAATAATGAATGAAGGGACTGCAAAGTGTTACATCACTCGTTATGGATTGCTGGGTTCCACTGTTCTGGCCTCAAACCCAGAAGTCACTTGCTACGTCTTAGTAAATATCAACTCCCAGAATTCTCCAGCTATATATCTAAGGAATTCTTGGAGTTTAAGTCCACTTATCTTAAAGTTGCTGAAATTTAAAATTATTGACCTAGATCCTTTTCTGGCTAAGACTACGGAAAAGCTTTTCACAGGACTTGGCTGTGAATAAAGATTCATCAAAGCTGCATAAAGTGTACAGAATAGTACTTGAGGGCACATATCCCCAGTCCTATTTGGAAATTTTATTCTATATGGAAGACATGAAAATAGTTTCCATTAAATCATACACTCCGTCTTTTATTTTATAACTTCTCAATAAATCTGGGCCAGTTTGTCATCACACACTGAGAAGAACATGTGAAATTCACAGCTTTTCTTAGTTGCAAAGAGAGAAGTTCAAACATAACCAATTGCATTTTGGTTTGATCAGGATTGGACTCTGAGCTGATGTAAATCTACCTCGTTGAAGGCTGATTCATTCCAGCTGAATATCTGGCTGTGATTTTAAGTTAATTTGGACCCATAAATCAAAATGAATCTTGACAGGTGTGAAACTTGAAAAGGAAGTCAATGCTTGAGTAAATGTTTGTGACATGAAAATTGTTCTATTATTTTATGATTTGAAAATATGTACAGAATGAAATATAAGTTTCTCATTATTTCCAGTAGGTTGCTACACATATTTTCTCAGCCATAGGAAGTTCAGAGATCTAAAAGGGACACATGTCTCAGTTGGAATAAAGAAACCTGACTTTGGTAAATTTCTCTCTTTCTCCTAACACTCTCTCTACAACTTCAAATGCATTTTGACTTGCCCTAGTCTGTTCCTACTTCTATGTCTGCACAAAATATCATATGCATTTGTCTACTTTTCTTTTAAAGTGCATACTTTTATATACATATTTATTTATATGCATATTGGTTTTTTTCCAACAGCATATTGCTTTTATATATGTACTTTCGTCATAAATATTGCTTAGCTCTTGATGGACATTTGGACACAATGTGGTGGATATTGTGTTGAGGAGCACCACAGTCACACTACGATGTAGAGACAATACCCCACTTAAACAATGAATCCTGGCAGAAACCATGTTGGGCATGGATCCTGTTCAGAATTGACTAATGCTGGTAAGGAAGGTCAAAACCTGACACCTTATTTGTAGGGTCATCTACGTAACTGCCTGCCAGAAAACTGGCTTTCCACTTTGTGTTGACATCAAAGTTGTTAGACAGCTGTTGAGTGACTTCCAGAGAGGGAAATATTTGGTTGCATTAAAGTTTAAGACTTTAAAAAATAAAATGAATGAATATAAAGCTTGTTTATTTAATCTACGTTAAAATAAGGTGGTGTGTACCAAGGACCTGTGGGTAGCCAGAAGGACTGAGGCGGAGACAGGAATAAAGGCTAACAAGTTTATTCCCTCAAAGAACAAGCTAACAGCTCAGAACCGGCTTAGAACAGGAATGCCGCCGCTGCTCGTTGGACAGCTCCCTATTTATGCGGGAGCTGTCAAACGATCAGCCAATCAGGTGTCGAATTGCTTCCCGCTTAAACTCTTTGTTTTGGCGGCTGCTCAGAACATAACACCCCTCCCCTCTAAGTTCGCGCAAGCGTAGTCTTGCAAGTACGCTGGCCGCCGCCTGATTCGGCCGGATGCCCGGGGCACTTCTGCCCTGCTTGGAGGCTCTGGTTGCTTGGCCGAGGACCCTGCGCCGGAGGATGGTGATTGCCCGGGTCGTCGAGGAAGAACACAGGAGGGTGCTGGCCCACCAGGTAAGTCGCCGCTTCGGTTTGGAGCGCTGGCTGCCTGCACTCCGTCGGCCTCCTCGTTGCTGGTTTCCCCGTCGCTGGTCGCCGCTGTTGGACTCGCTGGGTTGGTCGGTGGCTGCTGGCGTGGTAGCACTGGGTGCCTGCTCCGCAACTGGTCGCAGTGACGTTTCCACGTTCTGCCGTCGAGGAGCCTGACCCTGTAGGAGCAGGGCCCGGTCTGATCAGTTACTATGCCCGGTAGCCACAAGGGATGCCCTCCATAATTGCGGGCATACACTGCCTCCCCCTGGGTGAAGGATCTCGTCCCTCCCTGAGAATCCAAAGGCGTTGGGGTGGAGTATGCAGGGTGCAACCGGTCAAGGGTCGTTCGCAGCCGCCGTCCCATAAGGAGCTCGGCTGGGCTGGTGTTGGATTCTGGGGATGGCGTGGAGCGGTGAGCCAACAAGAATGCATCAATGCGTTCTTGCCAAGGCAGGTGATCCATTTTGGAGAGGGCCTCCTTGACGGACTGCACAGCGCGCTCCGCCAATCCATTACTAGAGGGGTGAAATGGAGAAGTAAGGGCATGTCGGATGCCCTGGGAAGCTAGGAAGGCCTCAAACTTGGCAGCTGTCAGTTGTGGTCCGTTATCGGACACCAACACGTCGGGTAGCCCATGGGTGGCAAATACGTGGCGGAGGGTGGCGATAAGCGCGTCCACCGTTGTGGAGGACATGTGGATGGCCTCGACCCACTTCGAGAAGGCATCCACAACAATCAAGAGCATGCGGCCCTGAATGGGGCCCGCAAAATCAATGTGTATTCGAGACCAGGGGGAGGATGGTGGCTCCCACGT
Source organism: Thamnophis sirtalis (assembly GCF_051295495.1). NCBI lineage: Eukaryota > Metazoa > Chordata > Lepidosauria > Squamata > Natricidae > Thamnophis > Thamnophis sirtalis. The sequence continues at coordinate 37,097,857 of NW_028261384.1, read as the reverse complement.
CCGGGGCTCGGCTTTGGGAGGCAATGCTTGGGCGCTCTGGCATTTCGGGCACCCGGCAACATGGGCTGCTATGTCCTGGTCCAACTTAGGCCACCAGACATAGCTTCTGCCCAGGGCTTTCATTCGGACAATGCCAGGGTGTGCTAGGTGAAGCTGTTGCAGGACGGTAGTCCTCAGTGAGGCAGGCACCACGACGCGGTGGCCCCACAGCAAACAGCCGCGTTGGACGGAGAGTTCCGGCAGCCGTGATTTGAAAGGGAGAAAAATGGGATCTACGGGGTCCTTGGGCCACCCCCGCCTAACCCAATCTAGTGCCCGGGATATTACCTGATCCCTTGCGGACAACCGGGCGATGTCGGGGGCAGAAATTGGAAGGTTGAGGTCGTCAATGAGGAAGACGGGGGCAGCAGCAGCAGGGTCTTCAGGAGCGTCCGGCAAGGGGCAACGGCTGAGGCCATCGGCGTGAGCGATCTGTTTCCCCGGTCGGTGCAGGAGCAGGTAGTCGTAGGAGGCAAGGAACACAGACCAACGTGTCATTCGGGGAGACAGCACCTGCGGGGCAGGGCGGTCGCCGGCGAGTAACCCCAGCAAAGGCTTGTGGTCGGTGACAATTTGGAAGGGGCGGCCATACAAATAGTGATGGAAACGCCGTACCCCGGCTACAATAGCGAGGGCCTCTTTATCAATTTGTGCGTAGTTGCGTTCAGAGGCAGAGAGAGTGCGGGAAAAATAGGCAACAGGCACCTCTGCCCCACTAGGCAACTGGTGGGAAAGGACGGCGCCCACCCCGTAGGGTGAAGCGTCGCAGGCGAGCACTAAAGGCAAGTGCTCGCTGTATTGGACGAGGACGTCGTTGGAGATCAGGAGGTGTTTAACAGCTATGAATTCGGAAGCTTCCCGCCGGCCCCAGACCCAGGCAGCCCCCGAGTCTAGGAGACGGTGAAGTGGCTCAGCGACAGAGGCTTTATGCGGCAGGAAGACCGCATAGAAATTGAGTAGGCCTAAAAAGGCCTGTAGTTCAGCTCTATTAGTAGGTGCAGGGGCCTCAAGGATGGCTTTGGTCTTGACAGCAGTGGGGTGGATGCCACTGCCATCAATGAGGAACCCAAGGAACTCTATCTGGGACACCGCAACCTGGCACTTGTCTCTTTTGACTTTGAGTCCCACTTGTTGAAATTTCTGAAGAACCAACCGCAATCTGGCCATGAGTTCTTCTAAGGATGTTGCAGATACGAGGACGTCGTCAAAATAGGGGACGACGCCTCGGAGGCCTTGGAGCAACCGCTCCATCAAACTTTGAAAAAGTCCATGGGCGATGCTCACCCCAAACTGCAATCTGCGGCAACGGAATGCGCCCCGGTGCGTGATGATCATCTGTGCCTCAGCTGCTTCATCGTCCACCACCAGTTGTTGATACGCTTGTGCAAGTTCGAGTTTAGCAAAAATAGACCCCTCGCCCAGAGTGTGTAGGAGGTGCTGGACCACTGGCACTGGGTACGCGTTGGAAGGCAGGGCACGGTTGATTGAGCAGCGGTAGTCTGCGCAGATCCTCACGCTGCCGTCCGGCTTAATCGATAGCACGATGGGTGTTTCCCATCGTGCATGATCCACTGGCTCGAGGACGCCTTGAGCTACGAGTTTGTCCAGCTCGGCGTCCACCTTGCAATGGGGACTCGGCGTGGCTTCATTCGCACCGGCTGTACTGATGGGTCGAGGTTAAAAGAAACAGGTGTGCCTGTATATTTACCTAAGGTGCCATCGAATACAGCTGGAAACTCGTTGACCAGGCAATCGAGTGCAGTTGTGCCGAGGTGGTGGATTCCGCTGACCTGCAGACCTAGGGACTGGAACCAGTCGAGACCTAGAAGGCTGGGCAGCCGTCCCTCGACTATGATGAGTGGTAACCGGCCGTCAAACCCCTTGAACTGCACTCTGACTTTACGGGTGCCAATTACTGGAATCAGGTTGCCCTGATAGTCTCTTAGTGTGAGATGACAGCCTTGTAATTGGCGTTTGGACAGCTGAGGCAAGAGGCGTTTGATTGTGCTCCAAGACACTATGGACGTTGCGGAACCGGTGTCGAGCTCCATCTCGCAGGGCTTCCCTTCTAACGTCACCGTTAGTTGGATTTTCTTTTGCAGATGGTGGCAAGAGAGACCGTTGTTAGAGTTGCGGAGAATGGCATGGCAGTCCCTTCTAGCTTTCTTGGGGCCGTCTGTCCGGGTTCGATATTGCCTAGACCGCTCGGCTTGGGATTCTGAAGAGGACATGGGCTGCGCTGCTCGGCACACCCGAGCGATGTGGCCCTTTCTGCCACACCGCTGGCAGAGGGCTTGCCTGAATCTGCACTCAGCTCTTTCATGGTTGCCTCCGCAACCACTACATGCAGATTTAGGGTTGCCCTGCCGCCGATGCCAGCTCTTTCTGTTCGCCTCATCAAGGCGGTTAATGTCCTCTTCGTGGGTTTCAGCATCGGAATCTTCACTTTCCGAGTCTGTCGGATCGGTCACTGTTTTGAAGGCATTGGCAGCCTGTGCGGAAGTGGCAGACCGGGCCTTCGCGATGGTAGCTAGGGAAGCAGCAGCCATCTCAGAAGCCCAAACTTCGTCAAAGGCGGTTTGGAAGGAAAGGTCTGTTTTTGTTAGTAGCTGCTTTTGTAGCTTGAGGTCTCGGAGGCCACACACCAGGCGGTCGAGGAGAGCCTCATTGAGATCTCGGAACTCACAGTGCAGAGCGGCCGATCACAGTGCAGCGACATACGCGCTGACAGACTCTCCTTCAGCTCGGCTCCGTTGGTGAAACGCGTGCCGGCGGGCTATCTTGGACGGGGATGGAGCATAATGGCTCGTCAGCTTAGCCAGCAGCACGGGCCACGGAACGGCCTTGATAGGCTCAGGAGCTGTGAGAGCCCTGGCGGTGTGGAAAACATCTGTGCCACAGACGGACAAGAAAAACGCACATTTTCGCTCATCCGTCAGCTCGGTGAGGTCGTGTGCAACCAAAAAACATTCAAATCGAGCCGTGTAAGACTCCCATGTCTCAGAGCCATAGTTGAATGGCGCGAAATTTAACGTGGCCATTCCTGTCAGAGTCAGCGACGTCTCGTCGCGGTAGAAGTAAGCACGGTTCTAGTAACTCTGCGAGTGACTTCAGCAGGGAGTGACTTCAGCTTCTCGCACCTCAGTTTGGCAATCCCACCTTCGTCGCCAGTGGTGTGTACCAAGGACCTGTGGGTAGCCAGAATGACTGAGGCGGAGACAGGAATAAAGGCTAACAAGTTTATTCCCTCAAAGAACAAGCTAACAGCTCAGAACCGGCTTAGAACAGGAATGCCGCTGCTGCTCGTTGGACAGCTCCCTATTTATGCGGGAGCTGTCAAACGATCAGCCAATCAGGTGTCGAATTGCTTCCTGCTTAAACTCTTTGTTTTGGCGGCTGCTCAGAACATAACATAAGGTACCGTATTTTTCGGAGTTTTTCCCTCAAAAAAGTGGCTGGAAATCTGGGTGCGTCTTATACAGCGAATACATCATTTTTTTGCCCCCGAAGCCCCTCCCCTTCACAAAAATTGCTGCGCATACCCTTATTGAGGCTTTCAGAGAGCTTCAGAGGGCAAAAATGAGCAAAAATTGGACCATTTTTGCCCCCACCACCCCCAGCAGCACTCTATAAGCCTCCATAAGGCTATGCATGCAATTGTTTGACAAAAAACGGGCCCATTTTTGTGAAAAATGGGCCATTTTTTGCTCATTTTTGTCCCTCCCAGAGCACTCTGCAAGCCTCCCCATCTTTCTATCCCTCTAGCTACCTACCTATCTTCCTACTCTCTCTCTCTCCCTACCTACCTTACTGTATTTCTCTCTCTATCCCTCTACCTACCTCCTAGCTATCCTCTCTCTCTCCCTACCTACCTACTGTATTTCTCTCTCTCTCTCTTTCTCCCTATCCCTTTATCTACCTACCTACATACTCACTCACTTTCTCCCTATCTATCTACTGTATTTCTCTCTCTCTCTCTCTCTCTCTCTCTCTCTCTCTCTCTCTCTCTCTCTCCCTTTATCTACCTATCTACCTAGCTACTCTCCCTCCCTCCCTCCCTACTGTATTTCTTTCTCTTTCTATACCTCTCTATCCCTCTATCTACCTACCTACTTTTTTTAAAAAAAAATGCCTCTTCAAAACCTTGGTGCATCTTATACTCCAGTGTGTCTTATACTCTGAAAAATACGGTATATTTTTTGGAAGTTTCTTGTAGTCCTTTACAGATTATTTGCTGACAACAGGATTGATGTTACATCAATTTGCTTATAGATAATGAGGATAAGATAAGGAATGAAGAGAGAGTTGTTTGCAACCTTAGAGGGAGTGAAAATTACTAAATTTGTTTATACTTCTTGTGATGACAGTTGGAACTCATTTCTTTATATATTTATTTTCTTTTTCTTTACTATATTATCTTTCTTTTTTCCTAAACTTTTTAATTCCTTTTTTAATTTCTTGTCTCCTTTTCTTTGTATTGGTTTTTTATTATTGTAACCAAAATTCTTAATAAAAATATATTTTTTAAAAAATCAATTCATATGGGGCTGTTATGAACCAAATGGTATTCTTGGGAATTATAATATTAGAAGGCGATCATTTATCTGGAAGAACACCAATTTCCCATTTAATTTTAGTTAAAATATTCTCAAAGGCATCAAAAGAAATTCCCATGTTAGAATACATTTTAATAGTCCAGGATTATCCTCACATAATTCTGAAAATTACAAAGCTGGAATCTATGTTCTATTTTTCAATATAAATGTGCACATATTTCTGGAAACTGAATAAGTGATTAGATGTTTTCTTTCTTATAAAAGTCCATCTCTAATTTTAAAAAAATGCAAATAACCAGATGCAGTATTTAAAAATATACAGTATATTAAGCAATCTAGTTGCAATACTTAGCTGGATTTTGCTAAAATGTTTAAGATTAGGCCTGATAGATGGGTCATGAATGGGACATTACCAGAAACTATGAGGCTACTAGCTATCAATAGCAACCCCCTTCGATAAAGTTGCTAAAAATATTACATGGACATATCCATACAGATTTCAGTAGTCAGGTTTCACTAGAAATAACATTTAACTTGTTAAAACAGCGCTACTCTCAAAAGAGCCACAGAGTCTGGGTTCCCTGGGCTTTCTTTCCCAACCATGCAGGTCAGGTGCCTTCCCCTGCTACAGTCCATTGTTATAGCTGCCAGTTCACTCCGTTCCACTTTGGTCTCAATCACCTCTTCTTGCCTGGGTCAGCTTGACTCTGCTTTCTTGTTGTTCCAGCTGGTCTCTTTGACCAGGCAAGTCACAAGGTGGGGTGATGGTCATCTTTCTCTCAGCAGGTGGGTCACATGGTACAGAGTTGGTCTTACAACCAGTCATCCCTTCTTCCTCTCTCCCCTTCCTCTCTGTCCTCTTCTGCTGCTTGCTTCCACTGCCTCTGCTCTTTCATTGATTCCTCTGTCTCTTCTCTTTCTATCAATTTCTCTCTTTCCACTGCCTCCTCTTCTTTTCTCACATACTTTTCCCTACCTTTCCCCACACCCTTTCCTCACACTCCTTTCTCTACCTTTCTTCAATCTATCCTCCTGTGTTGCTTCCCTCCTTCACTCAATGGGGTGGAGACCAGGTAAGCTGTTAGATCCTGCTTCCCTTCTCCCTATGGCTTGCCTCCAAAGAGACCCATGTCTCCCTCTCACCTCCTCTCTCTATCTCTTACTGTCCCTCCTCTTCTCGCCCAAACCTCCACCTTTTCATTCCATCCTTCTTGGAGGGCAGATCAGATGATTGGCCTTGCTTTCCTTTTCTTTCTTTTCCCTCTGGCCTGCCCCCAAGAGACTAACCTACTACTATCTTCCCCCTCTCTCCCCCATTTCCTGTCAAAACCTTCTCCTTTCATTCTCTTCTCCCTCTCCCCCAATGCTACATTAAAACAAACATCTTCTATTATATATTTAATCTTAAGGAATCTGTTCAGGATGTTTTCATGTTGTAATAAAATGCACTTGTTTCTCCCAGGATGATGATCAAGAACATCTCCACCTTATCCAGATATAAATTCATTCTGTTCATCCTCATAATGACCACCATTAAACTGTTCATTATATTGTCTTATTCTTTGATTTTAGAGCTGTAGACCTAACTGTTATCAACATGATATCTACACCTCAGTTCAAAGCTCTGAATAAGTTGTACAAGCAGAATAATGGAGATATTGCTCTTAGGTTCAATCTGCCAAGGCTATAAAACAGTATAGCATCAAAGTTTAAAATAATAATTGTGTTAGATTCCAAGAAAACTAATAGATTGGTGATCACCTCATCCAGTTCCTATGGAAATGGAGTGTCCAATAATGTTAGCAAATAAATCTCAGTCCTACATTAAAACCTTGTTTAAAATGTAAGGCACCTGGTCCAGATGGTCTACCAGCTTCTTACTACAAATGTTTTGAGGATGAACATTTACAACCTTACAAGAAACAATGACTTTTGTTCTATAGAATGGAAATATTCCTAACAGTTGCAAAGAGGCAAGTATAGCATTAATACCTAAGCAGCCCAAGACTGGACTTCAACAATATATCAACTAATATCTTTGACTATATATTGTGCTGTAGTCTAAGCGACTGAGGAGGAATGGAGATATTTCAATCATTAACTTCTTTATTTAACACAACACAAAAACAGCTTAGAACATCTCTCAGTTCCTCTGACAGCTTTTTATACCCAAGCTGTCAGGAGGATAACCAATCCGGTGGCTACAATTCTCCCACCAGCTGGCAGGTGCGTCAGATCCAATGGAACGGCTTCTTTCTTTGGTTGATACCCCCACCATCATAACCGTGAGGACTTAACATATTGTTTATATGATTTTGGCCAAAAGGCTTAAAATAGCTTTTCAGGATTTTATTCATGAAGATCAATCTCGTGTTTATTTAAAGACAATTATGAGATAATATAACAATGTGTGGGTTATTGTGGAATATTTGGAGCAATACAATGCAAAATGGAATTCCTATTATGATGTTCAGGCTACTCAAAAATATAAGGAATATGTTTTATTCTATATTTATGTCAGGTTCAAACCCAGAAACAAGATAATGAAATTCACAAGATCTCTTTTTTTGTTTTAGTATGTTTTATTTTCATTTTCATTTTCATACACTCACATGTATACACCATTCAGTATTAAACAATAATTGCATCAATTCCTCTTGTCGACAATGCCCCAGAAAATAAAAGCCCAACATACCTCTTCCATTCTCCATACACCTCTTTCTTCCACCACCCTCCAACTTTCTATCTTCCCTCCATCATCCCCCTCTACCCTACTTCCCCTCACTCTCTACCACTCCTCTCCTCTCTTGTCTAACTTTAGCTATGACTTTGCGTGTGTGTGTGTGTGTGTGTGTGTGTGTATATGTATATGTATGTATGTATGTATGTATGTATGTACCTATGCATATATGTATATATGTATATATGTATATGGTTCACCAACAAATGTGCGCCCCACAAATGCGCGGCAACAAACTGCGATGTCAAAAGTGCGGCCACTAATGCGTGCCGACAAATGCGTGTTGACAAAAGCGCGCCATCAGCAAACAACACGAAAACAGTGCAAAAACAATGTTAACAACGTTAACAACCCTAACCCTAACCTTAACCTTAACCCTAACCTAAAAACCCTAATCGTGCTTTAGTGGGCGCACTTTAGTGGGCGCGCTTCAGTGGGTGCGCTTTCGACATCGCGATTTTGTCAGCGCGCATTTGTCAGGTCAAGTATGTATATGTATATAAAACTGGAAAATATTTTTTGCCCATTTTTCATTTTCTCTACAATCTCTGTAGTCCCCAAAATTTGATAAGGGAAAATTGAGAAACCTCTTGAAGAATACAGGAAATGGCATTGTGAGCTGTGATAGAAATCAGCAAACAATCTATAGTATGCAAAATCAAGACATTGTGAAAACTGTATCCTGATCAGAGGTGGATTGTGAACCGGTAGTAGCAGCAGTGGGAGTCTCTGCCTACCCGCCTGGATGCTTCATCACATGTGCAGAAGCATTGCAAGTACGTGAGAGAGCATGCCCGAACCAATAGTAAAGAAATTAGCAACCCACCTCTGATCCTGATTTGTAACAACAACAAAGTAAGTTGGGAATTTGTTTCATTGATTTGAATTTTTACTGTATATAATACCAAAGAATGCTAAAGGACAAAAAGTGCAATTTATTTTGCAAAGCGGTCTGTTGAATTGTATTGTAGAAATGAAGTTCTGATTCAGAAATGAAGAACAACAGCTGGAGTGGTTTTATATGTTCAATCGCTGGGAAATGGATTTTGTCTATTGTATGCAAAGTATTTTAGGAGGTATATATGAATGTACAAAGGAATCAGTGGTTAAAGTATTAATTGACACCTTTGCATTTAAATTGGTGTCTCAGAAGTATATAGAATAAAATGATTCTACTTTAAGGATATGCCAGTTATGCAAACTCCTTAAATGTGGTAAAATGTAGCAGTTTCTTTGCACGCATTTTAAGAGTGACTCATAGCAGGAGCATGGGAAGGGAAAAGCCAAGATGTTTCATTTTACTGACACTCTAATGCTAAATATTTGCACCAGTAACAACAGCCTATTTATGTCACTGTCACATCAATGTACAAATGTATTTTGTATTATTGGCAAAGGGTGAGTAGACTTGATAACACAACAGTACTAGATCATATCTGCATGTTTACTAAGAAATAAATTTAAATGACTTCTATTAAAATATGGATAAGAATATAGCTTAAGATAATTTTAAAAAATGTAATGCCTTTTAATCGTAATAGAAACATGGTCAATGACTTGAGTATTCTACAAATTGTAATCCCAACACTTTTGATGCAGTTCAAATTGGGCCAACAACAATAGTAATAATTATAACACCAATTATAATAATATAATAAAAATTTGGAGTACAGTTGAACACTATTTGTTCTAGCTGGGAGAATTCGGGTGGAGGGAAAGGATTGAGGCGAGCCAGGTCTCACAATGCTAACAGTTTATTGCTAACAGGTTGCTAATGCGGCACTTCACTACGTGCACATCTCAGTTAACGGCAACAGCTGAGACCCTGTTTGATAGCCCTTTATATATGCAGGCTCTCAAACAGGTAACCAATCAGAACAGAGTATGGTGCCCCCTAGTGGGGCAGACAACAAGGTGAACTGCCATACACAACACTCCTTCACACTTAGACAGCGCATGCATAATCAGCCAAGTAGGCTGGGTGGCGCCGGACCCACCCAGATCGTCTTAGTGTGCTTGCTGCAGTCGAAGAGACAGGTGGGCTCCTCCGAGCACCTGGACTATTTGGCTGTGCTAACTCATCTGCTGGCTGAGCCTTCTCTGGACTTAGACTCCTCCGCTGCTGGAGGCACTTGTGGAAGACCCGGTAAGTCCCCTGGCTGGTTACTTCCTTCTGCAGCCAAACTATCAGTGTCTCGTGGTAGTTCTTCCCCCAGTTGGTGACCTGGTGGACTCTTAGCTGATTAATATGCCTCCTTCAGACCCTGCCGTCCTCTAAGACTATTTCATAGGAGCAAGCCCCTGTGATTCCCATGACTTTCCTGATAGCCATAATGGAATCGCCTGCATAATTTCTAGCATAAACACAGGTCTCTACACCAAACCCTCTCAGCTGTCTACATGACCCACGGGGTTTCTCAAGGGGCATACTCAGGATGTAGGCGGTCCAGGGTAGTTCTAATTCTCCGACCCATTAACAACTCTGCCGGACTTAGGTTTGTTGTTGGGCATGGGGTGACATGCTGCCAGAGAAGGTATCTAGAGATTTTCTCCTGCCAGTCCACCCTTTCCAATCTATCCAGGGCCTCCTTAGTGGCTCATACCACTCATTCGGCCATACCATTGACCATAGGGTTAAAAGGGGGACACAAATGCATGGTGGATTCCTAATTCTGCTAGAGTCCTGCAATGTTAAACATTTCACGTCCACACAGGTTATCTTCCTACTTTCTGACAGTCCTGTGTAATCATTAGCCTCCAAAAAAACATTCAAACCTGGTGATATAAGAGTCCCAGGTTTCTGAAGCAGTGTTAAAGTCTGCGAGCATGGTCATAGATGCCATGACTACTAAATCTGTAACCCGTTGCCTTCTGAAGGGAAAAATGTTTTTCCTTCCATTCTCTTTTGTTTCTACTTCTCTTCGAGGAAATCCCTCAGTGAGGGCAATCATCACTTAGTGACTAAATTTTTCCCTCAGCGAGGGTCATCACCTATGCTCTGTGACAGTGACTTATGCCAGCTCTCTTCTGGTCTCGTCATCAGCTCCATAATCCCATTTTCATCACCAATATTCTAGCTGGAAGATCTCAGGTGAAGAGAAAGAACTGAGGCGAGCCAGGTCTTACAATGCTAACAGTTTATTGCTAACAGGTTGCCAACACGGCACTTCACTACACGCGCATCTCAGTTAACAGCAACAGCTGAGGCCCTGTTTAACAGCCCTTTATATATGCAGACTGTCAAACAGGTAACCAATCAGAACAGAATATGGCACCCCCTAGTGGGGCGGACCACAAGGAGAACTGCCATACACAACACTATTGGCATTTACAAAATCACTATCAGTCAATTGCAAAAGGCAACTTTATTTGGAATAACCTACATCCTGTGATCACACATTTAATGCCATCAAACAATAATACCTGCCTATTCCAGGTCTTTGGAAAGGACTTGATAAATGGATAAAAAAGAAGCCCAAATATCTGGTTGACTGTGTGACCAATAATAACAGTAATAAATCCAGTGATTGCAATAGCCAACAAATACCAACTTAAAAAAATGCTCCTGAGATAGTGAAGATTTTTTACTTGAAATTAGAAGACGTATTGGAGATGTTAGGCAAAAATCTCTGGATAGATCATTCCACAGTGAATATGATTGTACCACATTTCAGGTACAATCTTTTATCTGCATGTGCTTTCATGTGAGGTAAGTTGACAACTGTCTGGATGAGTTATTGAAATTTTTGGCAAGAGTTTGAAGTGATTTGCCATTGCCTTCTTCCTAGAACTGAGAATAAGTGACTAGCCCAAGGCAATCCAGTTGGTTTTGTGCCCAAGTAGGATTAGAATTCCCCATCTCCTAGTTTCTAACCTGGTGCCTTAACTATTGCACCAGGTTGGCATTGAGGATACTATCATTAATAAGCTCTTCTTCCCATTTCCTTTCATTGGTATGCCAATAAAGAAAATACCCTTTTTGGGGCACTTCTGTCATCTGCAGAAGAAAGATTATCTACATAATTGTGGGACTTTTAAAGATGATATAGAATATTTAATGGTGCACAAGCCGAGGTGGCACAGTGGTTAGGGTGCAGTACTGCAGGCCACTTCATCTGACTGTTATCTGCAGTTCAGCGGTTCTAATCTCACCGGCTCAAGGTTGACTCAGCCTTCCATCCTTCCGAGGTGGGTGAAATGAGGACCCAAATTGTGGGGGGTGATATGCTGACTCTGTAAACTGCTTAGAGATGGCTGAAAGCCCTATGAAGCGGTATATAAGTCTAACTGCTATTGCTATTGCTATTGCTAAGTAAACCCTAAGGTGCACAATAGTTTGTACCTCCATTATTACAGAACTTTTCTAATAAGATGCTACTTCTTTCTGATCATGACTTTTACATGAAAAGACAACTAAATGCATATCCTAAATATATTTATTCTGAAGTAGGTCTACTTTGAAACTGCATCAAGTAACTGATTTTTAAGAAATGCTTAGATACAGTTCGCAGAAATAAGAATCTGTTTTAATGATATGAGTCTTTTTTCATAACTGTGGTGAAAAGCTGAACAAATAAGAAAAGTTAACATTCATTAAAATGAAAATTAGCCAGATTTATAACAATTAATGGGAAATAGTATTGCTATCCTGTTTCCCTGAAAATAAGACTTCCCCAGATAATAAGCTCAAACAGGCTTTTGAGGGGATATGCTAAAATAAGCCCTCTCAGAAAATATTGCAACACAGTCAGTGGTGGGTTCCTACTGATGTGGACTGGTTCAGCTGAACCTATAATGGTTTTGTGGTCTGGGTTGCTGGAACTGGCAGCGACCCAGCCTGCCACATCACCAAACCGTTTGTCCCAGTGGCACTGTAGGCGCAGCCATTTTGTTTTTGGCTTCTGCGCATGCACAGTAACATTTTTATAGTACTGTGCATGCGTGTGCTCTGCACAACCACAAGTGAACTGGCAGTAGCGGCTGCCAGAATCCACCCATGAACACAGCAGCAGCCATGAGGTGATCATACTTGCCACCTCTTGCGCCTCAAAAATAATAAAACTTCCCAAAAAATGCCAAGTGCTTATTTCGGGGTCTATAGAAAGTAAGCTTCTGTTTTATTTTCTGGGAAACATGGTAATTGAATGCATAATTTCTTTGAGACGGTAAGAATTGGATTGTCTAGTCATGTAACAAAAAGTGAGTAATAACAAAAGCTGATTCCTAGCTAACCATATCTTGGCAAAAGCTATTAGCCAATAATATGCTGTTGTTTTTTACTTAGAATGTACTCTGAGGAGTGACTCAGTAGCCTTGTGGAAATTTATCAAGAATGTTGGTTATTTTTCTCAACTTAGAACTTAGAGAAAATTATAAGAAAGCCAAACCAAACATTAAACAGGATTGCTGAGATCCAACACACACCTTTTTTTTTAAAAAGAAGCCATTCCAAAGTACAAAGAAATGGATGGATTTTTTGAAGAACATATTCCTTATTATGTTCTCCTTCACAATTTTCTCTAAATGTCATCAAAAGCCAATCAGCTGAAATTACAGAAACAGCCATCTGTTTCCCCATGAGTGTATACACTTAGGAAATAGTACTCACCAGGTTCCTATGAAGAGTTCCATAAATAAGATGAAATTGTCTCTTCCATACTTATGATGGTGAAGTTGAAGTAGGAGCCATTTCAATATTTAGTGAAGAAATGTACAATGAAGGTGATTGTCCTTCCTTCCTTCCTTCCTTCCTTCCTTCCTTCCTTCCTTCCTTCCTTCCTACCTACCTACCTACCTACCTACCTACCTACCTACCTACCTACCTACCTATACTGTAGCAACCTCATATCCCAGTTATGACTCTCACCAACATGTTATTTGTGTGAGTTAAAATTATTATGGATTATATCCCCAGGTTATTCTTAATTTTTTTCATTGAAAATTCTCTAAATAACATTTCATTTTATAAATAAATCTACATCTAAAATAAATACTTATCTACTCTGGACAGCCTATATAAATAAAACAGGAAAAAATATAAAATAAGAATAATAAAAGAATGAAAATAAAAACAGTGGAAGTACAATAATATGAAATTAAAAAGATGAACAAAAGGGAAGCAGAAACACGGGGGGGGGTTAAGATCAGTAAATTCCCATATTTCAAGAAAAAATATAATTATATTTATATTTATTTTAATCTTTTGATGTTCTAAACTAACATAAGATAAACTATTATAGAAAACTACCATTAATAATGGTATGTATGTATTTATTTTGAAAGCTTTTATGATACTTTAGTCAATCACCAGGCTCTATTTCCATTAGGTTTGTACTGGAAGAGTATTTTACCAATCCAAAATGAATATTTCTTTTAGGTTGTTCTTCTAGATTGGAATGCAAACTTTGGTCCCTTACAATAACACACACACATTAACACACAAAAATGTTAAAAGAAATAATGGTGGGTAGATTTTCCCCAGATGACTTTTGGACATCCTTGAAGTGTTTTATGTGGCAACAAAATTTCAGTTGATATTTAACAGATTGTATTTTGACTAAGTTATTAATAGAAAACATATTACTCTTGATATTAACAAAACATCCACGCCCTTAATTTACACATACCCAGAAAGTGTTAGCAGGTATTTTATCTCTGATTGGCTCATCCATATAGAATTTAGGTATTATGCTTTTATTCTCAGCTATTATTTGCCTTCAGTTGGGCCAGGAGGAAATCAAATGATGTAACTTCGAGTACGATACCAGTTCGTTTTTATATAAGAGTTTATAGAATCCTAATTTTCTGGATCACCTTGGTTAAAAATTCAGGAAAAAGAAAGCAGCAGTAAAAGGACCGTATGATGGAATTCAAACATGCATTTACCAATAATCTTACTCTACCCTTTATAGTTGGAAAACGGAGATCAGAGAATATTCATCATGGACTCATGATATTTAAAACTAACACACATTATATAATGGTGACCATGTAGATTGAGACTGATTTTCCTGCATGTCTGATTGGAGACAGTGATGTGAATATAACACTGGCTTTCCAGAATGTTTTACACCAAGAATATCTTTCTAATTGCTTTTGAAATGTTCAGTCCATAACTACTGAGGTACTGATTTTGTTTCTCCAAAGTGGAAAGCAGGATTTAAGCAACTAAGATTAGATTGTTTTTCCCAAAGCTATATGGAACTTTGGGCACAATACAGTATTTCAAAGTATAAATTCAGAAGTAAGGATAAAGAAAATTATCATTATATTTTATCTCTGACCAAATAATTCAAAGTGGGTTTTTTGGAGCAAATGTGATTCAGCTGCTTTAAAACCATAGTTGCAATATAAATATATGAGAAAAATAAGGGAATAATGATATCTAATCATAGCAATGTATACTGAAATCAGTAAATTTAGATTTTTTAAAGAGCCTTATTAATTGAATGTATTACTTTTTATATCCGGATAATAAACCAACACTATAAAATTACAATACTCTTTCATATAAAGCCATTATAAATCCTGATCCTTAAATCAAATAAACTCTTATTGTTCCTGATTAAAGAGTTCCATTTAAGCACATTGGTGGATTTCTAAATTGATGAGTTCCTTATTAAAAATAATTTCTGGATTAGTTTAATGAATTTACAATTCCAATTCCAATAAATTTATTTAGGAATTATATAGATATGTTAATGCATGCATATGGGCTTATAGGCAAATACTATTCTCAAGAAATTTCTTTATCATCAGACTCTGTCAACTGCTGATCCCATGGGAATTATATTATTATCCATATAATCTGTGTGATTTTTGAAAGTATAACTTGGATGTCTGTTTAGTAAGCATTGGAAATGTTGCTGACATATGCAGCAGGAGCTACATAGATAGTTGTTAAGTCTGTATGTACCCTTTCAAAAATCTTCTTGAAAGGCTAATTTATGTGTACTTTCTTGCTTAAAAAAATAAAGATAAAATGAAAAAGACTGATATTCTTTGTTATTTTAAATCCACTCAAAGTATAATATAGCAATATCCTCTGTGCATCCAGCAGGGGATTATCTAGGAAAAAAGAGCTCTTGACTCAGTTGAGATTGCCCACTCATCTCTAAGTCAAAAATATATTTGTTCATTAGTGATTGATGGCATTAATATTCCAAATGAATCTATATATTAATAAAATTGCACATGTATTTGTAGGAAATTTGGAATTTTTATATTGGAAATAGAAATCTGTTCTGTCCCCCCCCTTCCCAGCTCGTTAACAAACGCAGGCAGGCAACTTAAAAGGAAGTCTTTCTTTATCAGTTTTCAGTTCAAATTGGCTTCGAGCCCAGAAATAACATAAATACAAGTCTCTGACAAGAATGCAAAACAAAAGACTCTTACAAGCACTGCAGTTCTTCCACAGTCTTCACAGATCAGGTTTACATGAAACACCAAAGCACTTATCCAAGTGTAACAGGCATAAATAATTAATAAGCAAGCAATGTTGTACAAACCAAGGCACGCACGAAGGAACGACGTTGACTCCAGCAACTGGGGCGTGGCAGCATCTGTCCTTTTATCTCCAAAACTGCCTCCCACAAGCCCCAGCTGCATTCTGAATTTTGTATCCCGAAAAGACTCTCAGCAGAACTGCTGAGTCACAACAGAAATCTATGTCCTCCTTCTGCTCTTATCTCCACCACGGGCCCCCCACTTAACTAAACAAGATAGACAACTTTCTAAATAGTTTCAGGCTTATGGTGTTATAGTTTATTAATATATATTTTAAATTCTTTTTTCAGCTATTATAGAAATTCTGTTAGGTCAGTTCTGAGTGTTGCATAGTAGAGAAAAGGTGCAGGTGCGGTGAAAAGTTGTAGACAGTGCTATGTTCACAGCCACCACACATATTCTTTTTTTTTTTTTTTTTAACAGAACTTTTTTATTTATTTTTTCTTTAAAAAAAACACAAATATGTCATCATTTGTCAATCATTAAAACATTGAAGTACAATTTTTTTTTGTGTGTACCCCTCCCTCCCTCCACCCCCCCACCCCCCCTCCTCCTTCCCCCCCCCCCGACTTCCCAGAACCCGTACACGGTATAGAATTTTA
The DNA here is from genome assembly GCF_051295495.1 of Thamnophis sirtalis. Classification (NCBI taxonomy): domain Eukaryota; kingdom Metazoa; phylum Chordata; class Lepidosauria; order Squamata; family Natricidae; genus Thamnophis; species Thamnophis sirtalis. The sequence goes on along the minus strand of NW_028261384.1, from coordinate 37,081,415 downwards.
ACTAACACAGTCTAAAATCTATTGAGAAAAAAGAAATAAAGAAATTAATGACATTCTAGATTGACCTTAGCTTCTTCTTACTGAACTAACTTTAAACAATTTAAATCATTCCTGATCTTAAGCATAGGCTAACTGGAATTTCTTAGTCCCGTATTTATTTTGTATATAGTCAATCCATTTTTTCCAGTCTCGTTTATATCTCTCATTTGAATGATCTTTGAGATATGCCGATATTTTAGCCATTTCAGCTAAGTTTGTTACTTTCAATGTCCATTCTTGAATTGTAGGCAAGTCTTCCTTCTTCCAATATTGCGCCACCAACAGTCTTGCTGCAGTTATCAGGTGAAGAGTCAAGTTGGTCTCTACCACTGTAAAGTCAGTACATATACCTAGTAAAAATAGCTGAGGACTAAACTTTATCCTTCTTTTAAAAACATTTTGCATGACCCACCATATTTTTATCCAAAATGCTTTAACCTTTTGGCAGGTCCACCATATATGATAATATGTAGCATCGAGAGAACCACATCTCCAACATTTAGGCTGTACATTCGGATACATAGAAGCCAACTTTTTAGGATCTAAATGCCATCTATAGAACATCTTGTAAAAATTTTCTCTCAGATTTTGAGCTTGTGTAAATTTCACATTTCTTACCCAGATTCTTTCCCATGTATCCAACATTATTGGTTCCTCAATATTTTGAGCCCATTTTATCATACAATCTTTAACTAATTCTGTTTCCGAATCCATCTGTATTAATACATTATATATCCTCTTTATATGCATTAAGCTTTGATCTCTTATTTGTTTAAACAAGTTATCCTCAACTTGAATAAAACCAATTTTTTGATCTATTTTCCACCTAGCCTGTAATTGCCCATACTGGAACCATGTTTGAACTACCTTCTCCTCTTTTAATACCTCTAAAGATTTTAATTGTAATACCCCCCTTTCCGAGGTAAGAAGCTGTCTGTAGGTAATTCTGTCCTGTTTTTGTGCTGTGTTCATATTTTCAATTGCGTGTCTAGGAATTGCCCACATGGGTATCTTGTCATTTAATTTATATTGATATTTCTTCCAGACCCGCAATAAAGCATTTCTTAAAATATGACTTTTAAAGTTCTTATCCAATTTTTTGTTGAATAACAGGTAAGCATGCCAACCAAATACCAGATCGTGTCCCTCAATGTTCAATATTCTATCATTGGTTAAGTGAATCCAGTCACTAATTACAGATAATACCACTGCATCATAATATATTTTTAAATTAGGTAGTTTCAATCCTCCTCTCTCACGTACATCTTGCATTATTTTCATCTTTACCCTCGGCTTCTTTCCTGCCCACACAAATTTGTTGATACCCTTCTGCCATTCTAAAAGGTTCGCATCTTTTTTAAGTATAGGTAACATTTGGAAGAGAAATAAAAATTTTGGTAAAATGTTCATTTTCACTGCCGCTATCCTACCCAGCAAAGATAAGTGCAGTTTCTCCCATTTTTTCATCTCTGTCTGTATGCTATGCCAAAGTGGTTCATAATTATGCTTATATAATTTCCCATTTGAAGTTAAAATGTTAACTCCAAGATATTTAACTTTTTTAACTACCTCACATCCTAGCATCACTCCTAATTCTTCCTTTTGTTTAATATTCATATTTATAGCTAATATTTTGGTTTTTCCTAAGTTTATTTTAAAGCCCGACACTTGACCATATTGATTAATCATATTCATTAAAACCATACTAGATTCCTGCGGTTGTTCCAATATTATGACCAAATCATCCGCAAAAGCGCGGACTCTATATTCTTGCTGCCTAATCTTGATCCCTTTTAAACCATCCAAGCCCCGTATTTTATTCAACAATACTTCCAAAGTTATAATAAACAATAATGGGGACAAAGGACAGCCCTGTCTTGTACCTTTTCCAATTTGAAAAGAGTCTGTTAGACTTCCATTGACTATAATTTGTGCTGTTTGCTGTTGGTATATTGCTTTGATTGACTGTAGAAAATTATCTCCAATCTGCATTTTTTGCAGTATCTTCAACAGAAATTGCCAGTTAACTCGATCAAAGGCCTTCTCAGCATCCAAAAATATAAACGCAGCAGGGATCTGGTTGTTCTTTCCCAAATATTCTAATGCATTAATAATTAATCTAACATTACTTTTCATCTGTCTCCCTTGTATAAAACCTGTTTGGTCCGTATGTATCAATTGTTGAGTGACCAACATTAACCTATTTGCTAATATTTTAGTAAAAATTTTATAATCTACATTCAGTAATGAAATAGGTCTATAATTTTTGGGTTGAGTAGTATCTTGTTCTTCTTTGGGTATCAAAGATATAAACGCTGTCTTCCAAGATGGAGGGACTTTACCTTTCGTTTGAATCATATTAAATAATTCTCTAAGAGGTTCTACCATTTCTAACTGTAAGTTTTTATAGTAAACCGCTGTCAAGCCATCTGTACCTGGTGCTTTCCCTAACTTTAATTGCTTAATTACCTGCAGGATTTCCCCCGAGGTTATTGGTTGATTCAATTTTTGCCTGTGTTCTTCTCTAACTGAAGGTATTTTCTCTTTGTCTAAATATTTGTCTATGTCTAAACCATTAATTTTATCCCCTTTATACAGTTCTGTAAAAAATTCCCAGAAAGCCTTTTGAATCTCTTCCTGTTGAAACACCTCCTTCCCTCTGTAAAACAGTTTAGATATATTTCGAGTTTTCCTTTTTTTCCTAATCTGATAAGCTAACCATCTGCCAGGTTTGTTTGCATTACAAAAAGTATTGTGTTTTGCATATAATAGATTAGTAGCCACCTGGTCAGAGATCAACATGTCAAATTGAGATTTTAATATGTTAATAGCTTCCTTAACCTTTGTATCGTCTGGGTTCCTTGTTAACTCCAGCTCTTTTCTCTTAATTTCCTCTTCCAGTTCTGTTCGTTTTAACCCTTGCTTATTTCTATGTGTTTTATTTATATTCATCAAAACTCCTCTCATATACGCTTTGCTTGCGTCCCATACAAATTCCATAGATGTACCCTTATTCATATTCAAAACAAAATATTCAGATAGTAATTTTTTACAATCATTAATATACTTTTCATATCTAAATAAGTTTTCATTCAATCTCCAAGACCTTCTTGCCTGCACTACCCTTCCCAACTCCATCCAAACTGGATTATGGTCAGAAAGGACCCTAACTGCAATCTTTGTTTTCTTGACCCTAGAAAGCAAATCGTTAGTGGTTAGGATAAAATCAATCCTTGAAAGGGATTGATGCCTGTCCGAGAAGAAAGTAAAGTCATATTCCTCTGCATTTCTTTCTCGCCAAATATCTCTCAATTCAAAATCATCCATAATGTCAAAGAAAGATTTGGGTAACTTTGCTCGCATCTTGGTATTTAGGCGGGAAATCTTCTTATCTCTCTTAGTGTCTATCACTCCATTCCAGTCACCCAATAGTATACAGGAACTATAGTCCCACTGTACTAATTTAGCATGAAGATTTCTATAGAATCTATCTTGCTGTTGATTGGGAGCATAGATTCCCAAAAGTAATGTCTTTTTCCCTTCTAAGATTAAGTCTAAAGCAATATATCTTCCGAAGGGATCTGCTTCTATTAATTCAGCTTTCATATCTTTTCTTAAGTATACAACTATACCATTCTTCTTTTCCATAGCAGAAGCTGCAAAATGTTGACCAAGTTTTGAGTTGATCAAATATTTTTGATCAGTTGACTTGATATGAGTTTCTTGCAAACAAATTACATCGTTCTTAAACTGTTTGAGATAATGAAATATTTTCTTCCTCTTCTGTGGAGAGTTCAGTCCATTGACATTCCATGTTAAGATCTTAGTTGTCATTTTTGGTTGGTTGAAGCATTTTTAGAGCTTCCTGCACGGCCTGTTTAACCTTAGGTCTAGCTCCTCCCATTGCTTCCAGATTTGTTGTTGTAGATCCTTGATCGATGGCCGATGATTGTTGATGCTGTTGCTTTTTAACTTGTTTCTCCATACGTCTAGTAGTCATGCGGCTAGGTCTTGGTTCCATAGCACCTTGCACTTCTAGAGAAGAAAGATGCTCCATCTTGTCTGATGGTTGTGTAGTTTGCTGTCTATCCTGTCTTTCTTGTGGTCTTTCTCTGGGTCCAGATGGTGCAGGGTGTCCGGCCTTCAATATATTATAATAAAAATCTCGGGCTTTCCATACAGAGTTGAGGCGGTACCTTTGCTTATCAAATGTAAATATGATGCCAAATGGTGCATCCCATCTATACTGTATCTGACCACCACACATATTCTGAAGTACCATTCTAGAATGGAATCTAAAATACTACACAAACCATATTAACTAAACTCTGACATTCAAACTTTGTATCCTTTTTTTCTTAATGCAAATTATTTCAACTGAGTTATTTCTAACACTCCTGAACATGGTTATGGGTCTTTTGAAATTCCATTTCTAATTCTCAGTGCAACCTAATTCTTGGAGACAGTTGGATCTGAGCAGGCTCCAGAGCACATTAAATATCATTAAACATCATACTGGAGTGGTTACTATTTTTTATACATACTTAAAATGTGAAGGATGTACTCCAACCTTGACTAAGTATAACTTTCATCACTCAAAGTATTTCCATATTCTGAGTAAAATGTGATTTAACATTTGGCCTGTTCTTTGTAAAAAGAACCATTATAAGAAGATGTTTCCATTTTGGACTGAGTAAATGGAGTTTAGTTTGTAAGTTCTCAGAGGATTAATTATAGCAAAAAAGAGAAATGCAAGGCTGAAAAATGGAAAGGTTTGTTTATCTAGATTGGTTTAAAAATAAGGATTATTATGTGCTTGGCCTGAGTGTTCCAACTGATACTCGGGGACACAGAAATAATAAAGCTGAATTTTACTTTTCCTGACATGTCTGGAGTACTTTCAGCTAACATCTGTACATAAGAAGGAATTAAGCTGCTTTAAACTAGTTATATGCTTCATCATAGATTTGTGAGATGTCATAGAGTACTATTGCATGTTATTTCCACACCTGATTCTCTTCTTATAGCAGGAATTTTTGATAAAATATATTACATGACAGTCAGGTAGATTAATTCAGTATGATTGATATCCTCAAATTCCAAAATATAAATACATGAGTTAATTATGATGTCTGATTGAGCTAGAAGAGCTAGCATAATTTCTAAAAAGGAAAATTTTGGGAAAAAGTCTTTATTAATTGATACTTTTTTGTGATATAATTATTTCTGCATATGGTTTAGCTAATATGAGCGATTTTCTAGCAAACTCAATCACAAAGTCCAGCACTGCTATTTTTTTCAGGGTTTTAATTACTCTTGATAAGTAACAGGTTAATGCCCCTAATGTCATGACTAATCATTTCTTACTTCTTTTCATACTGTTACAGAAAACCAGTCCCATTAAAATGGCTAACATTTGTATTATAAATCTATCTGAAACAACATGAACACTATCATTCATAAACATGTAATGTAAAACACTTCCCAATTGGAACAGAAGCAATAGAAATACTTAAGTTGACCTAGATCTGTTTCTTCCCAATGGCCACTTCTCCTTTTAAATACATAAAATTATGTGAAGTGGACAGTTTTATTAATATATACTCATATATAAGATTTCATGAACTCAATACACCTAATTTCCATTTAACTTTCTACAGTATTTATCTGTTCTATCAATAGTTGAAAGTCAGATGTGATAGGATTACATCTCCCAGAAGTCCTAGGCTACATCTCACTTCCTATTTGTTCTATAGGAAGTGAAAATGGGCTACTGTCTATTTCTTGCGTGCAGGAGTGGTATACACTTTTCTTTACCATTTACAGTCCATATGTTTCATTGTACCCTTAGCTGACTTTAATGCCCTTCTATGCAGTTAATCTACTATACTTCTTTTCAGCTTAGTGATATATCCAGCTCCGATTCACTACAATATCTGGCATGCCCTATCAATCCAAAAGCTGATCACTTCTCTGAATGGTTATTGCTTTGTGACTGTTAAGTTTGCATCTAGTTAGTGGATTCCTTATTTTTTTCTGTTATTCTAGCAATGGCCCATAGAGCCACCCCATATTCTCCATTTCTGATAGTTCACTTTTTTCTCCTCTTGCATCTCCTAGAAGGTATCTTTTTGGCTTTCATTTAGTTTGGGTAGAACATGATCTGCTTTCTGTCCCATCATAGTTCTTTTTTCCCCATTTCCTTTTTTAATGATTCATTTATAAGTACACTGGAATAAAACTATAATAATTCAACAAATCTTTTGTTTAGATGATCAAAATGGAATTAAGAACAATCTAATCCCTTTATTCTAACAGCGACGACAAAAAAAAGAAAGAAAGAAAAAGGAAGCGTCTGTTCCATGGTCAAAGAGAACATGAGACAAGGATGGGAAGACATTCATGAGCGGACTCAACTGGGAAAGCAATGGAAAATATTGGGCATGAGTGAAAAAGAAACAGTTTTTATAGACATATTGCTTTTGAGCCAAGCCTTTTCTGTAGGGTAAGAAAAAGAAAAATAAGTTATTAGGTCCTGAACTGGCTAGGAATCTAGAGCAATGTTTTTCTACTTTGGCAATCTTAAGATGTGTGGACAACTTCTACAATTAACTCACTGGACTTGGGAACTCAAGCAAACTGAAATCCACATAATTCTACAGCTTAATATGGCTAGCTGGGGAATTCTGAGATTTGAAGTCCATATGTCTTAAAGTTGCCAAGGTTGAAAAACACTGGTGTGGAATAAAATCAATTTGTACCTATTGCCAACTCATCCCACTCCAGGTTGGAATTTGTTAAATTGGTTTTAGGAATAACCAGGAGCAGCACAGGAGGCAAACAACTCAGTCTACATTGTAGAAGAACCCTTAGGTAGCACTGATAATGTTTCAGCGTTGAGGCAGGCAGGAAGTGGCACATCTTAGATATTTCATTTACATAGGGATTTCATTACATGGAGATTATTTCTTATTATTCTATTTTGTACTTCTTAACTGAACAATATGTTCAACTGGGGGGTAGCATCACTATTATTTGTTAAATGTATTTTCTGCTTATCTCACTGTGGGGTTACTATCACTGTTCTTGCATATTAGACTAAATCCTTGTAAAGCTTAGCAGAAAGAATTCTGTTTCACTAGAAAAGTAAAATAGTTATTAATAAAAATGTTTTGCATTTTTCTTAGGAGTTTTTCTTCTACCTGATCAATAATCAGTAATAACACCTTTCACTTCCTACAAGAATTTTCTAAAAAAAGTTCCAGAGAACAATGATTTTCAATTCCCACTGAATATAAATAACCATATTCAGTTTGGACTTTACTACTTTAGATTCCCTTCAACTACAACTGCATATATTAACATAGAACAAAGTTTATGATAAGACAATGCAATATCACCTATCCTTTTTTCACCCTCCTTGAAGAAGTATTTTGCAAACTAGACTGGAATCAATGGTGCCTATTTAAATCACTTAAGATTTGCAGATTATGTTGTTTTTATTTTCACAAGATCCAAAAGAACTACAAAGATGCACACAAGAGCTGCATAAAGCAGGAGAACCATTTGGCTTGAAAATAAACCTGAAAAAGAGTCAGATTATGTTTAATTAATTCACCCAAAAAGATTTTTTTAATATCTGAAGAAAAACTTCAGGTAGTAGTTCGCTACATATACCTTGGCCAATAGATCTCAATGGAAATGATATAATAAAGGAAATTGAACAGTGTGTTAAATGTGGTTGGCAGGAATTTGGAAAGCTAAGCATAATTTTCAAGAATAACCTCCCTCCTATGCCTGAAGAGAAAAGTTTTCAGTTAGTATGTTCTCTATGCTCTGACATATGCTGGCAAAAAATGGACAGTAACCTCACAATTCAAAAGCTATTAGTGGCACAAAGAACCATGGAAAGATACAAGCTCAGCAATACAAGACAAGACAAGGTAGAAAGACCTGAATATGGATTAGAGAACAAACTAAAGTATACAATATCATCAAGAGAGGAAAAGAATTGAAATAGAAAAGGGCTGATCACATAGCAATAGCAATAGCAATAGCAGTAGACTTATATACCGCTTCATAGGCCTTTCAGGCCTCTCTAAGCGGTTTACAGAGAGTCAGCATATTGCCCCCAACAATCTGGGTCCTCATTTTACCCACCTCGGAAGGATGGAAGGCTGAGTCAACCCTGAGCCGGTGAGATTTGAACCGCTGACCTGCTGATCTAGCTGATCTAGCAGTAGCCTGCAGTGCTGCAGGCTACTGCAGTAGCCTGCAGTGCTGCATTTAACCACTGCGCCACCTTGGCAAGAAGAACTGATGGCAGGTGGACCAAGGCAGTCACAGAATGGATCCCACTTGATAAAAAGCATTCACGAAGAAGACCTAAAACAATATGGAACAATAACATCAGCAAGCATTGTGGGCCCAACTGAGAAAGGAAACTTCAGGACCATATTGGTTGGAAAGATGAGAAAGAGGCCTGCAGTGATGGTGATCGTAATATTAATGTACATGACTTTTCCTCTTTTTCCTTAATTCTATTCTGTGACTACAATGCACTTTGTGAGGATAATATTTCTAATGTGTATTGCATTAATGTTAGCTGCATAGATTCATTGCTGGAAGAAGACAATTTGTTTCCTCAAAAAATTATACCAGTTAATTAAAAATAGCAAATTAATATTGTGTGAGAATAACTCTCTACCTCATTCCTTCCATTTAATTTTGCTTGTTAATACTGAATTGTATTCTTTATGGCTATTGTTGAATCAGTAGCTCCACTTAAATTCTGTTTCCCTGACATAAATCAATTCAGTTTTGAGTTACAGGAGAAGCTAATAATCTGGCTTCACCTAATGAACATATTACAAAAAGCTAGTGATCCTTACTGGCAGTTTTCTAGTGGAGATCATAGGCCAAGACATCTGTGGTCCAGATAAAGAAAACAGGATAGTGTGCTTCCTCTAAGTTACAGGATAAATTATGTCACCTCAATGTGTCACAACTTGCATTCCAGCTAGTTCATAGATCTCATTGGAATACACAGCGTCGCTTAACAGAATTTTAGAAAGTCAAAATCATTTGGAAAAAAAATAGAGAATATGTTGAAATGGGCTTTGACACAGGAAAATATTGGCATGTTACAGATATGGTTGCAGAAATTTCCAACATATTTTCTCATCTATATATATTTTATTTAAAGATATTTATTTATCTATATATTCTTATTTATAAACATATAAACACTCTAGTAGTATAGATTGAATAAAATTATTTATCAGAATATCAGATTTGCATATATTCATTAGTAAATCCTTTCATCATTACTTTTTAATACTTTCATTTTTATTTTTAAAAATGCATCATAGTTATTTTTGTTCACAATGCAATGCGTTCACAATGTGCCATTTTGAGCTAAAAAGTGCATTACAAAATTCTGAGAATTGTGCAACCCAAATGATAAGTGATAAGTATAATGTATACCATACATAAAATATAAATTAAATTAATTTCCCTAAAAATGAGGACTACACAATTTTCTTTTTTTGATGCATTCCCTTATTAATGCTTTACAGTAATCTCATTGAAGAGAAGAAAATGTAGTCTTTTAGATGTTTAGAAACAACAGATGAATGGTTAGTAAAAAAAAAATAGTGGAGAAGCTACATTAAATGCTAGAAGGCTTTTAGGCCCAATCAAATACATGAGCCTGTGGCCTAATGGCTAAGATCTCTGCCTAGTATGTAATATAGCCCAGGTTCAAATCCCAGTAAGGGTATGGCTAGCTGATGAGAGCTAAATAGCTTGAAATAGATCTATACTAGTCTCCCTTTATTTATTTATCAGCACAAATAGAACAAAATGTAACAAAAAGGCAACAGTAAAAATATTGGGTTCTGCCTGGATGGTCTCTTGTGACGAGCCGAAGGACAGAGAATGGAAGTAGTGATCTTCCTCCCATATTTGGGCATACCGGGGGTTATAAAAAATCATATGTATAACTAACTATAACTATAACTATAACTATAACTATAACTATAACTATAACTATAACTATAACTATAACTATAACTATAACTATAACTATAACTATAACTATAACTATAACTATAACTATAACTATAACTATAACTATAACTATAACTATAACTATAACTATAACTAACTAACTAACTAAGTAAGTAAGTAAGTAAGTAAGTAAGTAAGTATGTATGTATGTATGTATGTATGTATGTATGTATGTATATATATATATATATATATATATATATATATATATATATATATATATATATATATATATATATATATATATATATATATATATATATATATATATATATATATATATATATATATATATATATATATATATATATATATATATATATATATATAGTTATTCGGGTGACAAATGACTTCAAATATATACCTTTCACCCTGGCTTGGCTGATAAGGAGTCGAGCTCTGTAGCTCAGTGGTTAACACATCTGCCTAAGAGGCAATACAGCACAGGCTCGATTCCCAGTAAAGGGTATGGCTAGCTGATGAGAGCTAGATAGCTTGAAATAGATCTATACTAGTCTCCCTTTATTTATTTATCAGCACAAATATAACAAATGTAACAAAAAGGCAACAGTAAAAAATATTGGGTTTCTGTCTGGATGGTCTCTTGTGACGAGCCGATGGACAGAGAATGGAAGTAATGACCTTCCTCCCATATTCCGGGGGTTGTAACTCTAACTATATATATATATATATATATATATATATATATATATATATATATATATATATATATATATATATATATATATATATATATATATATATATATATATATATATATATATATATATATATATATATATATATATATATATATATATATATATATATATATATATATACACATACATACATACATACATACATACATACATACATACATACATACATACATATATATATATATTCCTGCATATACAATTCTGAATGGCTTGGCCCCTTTTTACCTTTGCTTCCAGATTGCATCCAACTGATCCATATATTTTGTAAGGAGAGACACATTTCTAGACACATGCCAGGCAGCGGGGAGTGGGGGGGGGAGGGAGTGGATTGAAGATCTGGAGAAGAACATTTTCAAACCTCTCACTTTGGAAAAGTCCATGAGATGTCATCCTTTTGCTTTGAGATAAAAGATCTTGCATAGACCTTCTAGGGAATTAGTTTTAATTCAGTAGATTTTTTTAAAGGCGGGTAGACCCACCATACAGTATTTCAGTGTAACATAAAAGCTGAAATTCAAAGATTGTCTCATACACACAGGAAGGATTGCTGGCTTGTTCTTTGTCTTTCAACAGCCGATTCCTGTGCCACGATATAAACAGTTCGTCATGCTCTGTGGTTGGCGGCTGTTAAAGCAAAACAAGCTTGAAGTCTCCTTGGATTTACAAGACTAATTTTACAGTTCTTTGGATCCTGGCTAAGGATTAGAAACAATGGGATCAGACACGCTAGTATTAAGTTTGAGAGACTGAAAAATAAATAAAAGCAGTATGAGCCTAGTGCTCTAAAAAAACATTTTCCCACTTTAAAAAAAACCAACCTATTCTTGATTTTCAAGAAAAAGAAACTGTTAACTTCTCACTGTTTTTAAAAAAAATTGGGAACTTACTTTCATTGTTAGGCATGTTTGTTTGTGTATGCATATGTCCTGCTTTTGAAACTCCTTTGCTAATCTGCAATCCTGCTGGCTTTTCATGCTATCATTGCATTTAAAAACTTATAATAATGCTCTAATAAATTTTCCCTATCTCTCAAGCCTCCTGAAAACAAAAAAGCCACATGAGGCACATAAGTACATAAGTCACTTGTTCCCTGTGGATATTGTTCTAATCAGAGGAACAAAACTTTCAATAGCTTTCAGCACAAGCTTATATCTGAATACCTATAAATCTATCAAATTATGATAGATTTCAGTCCCAGGTTGTTCCTAAAATTCTTGGAGTATCTTGTAGAGCTACTCATAAATGGTCATGAAATCCAAATCTTCAATGTAATTGAGGGTAAATTAGCTAAATTTTCTGATACTCATAATATTAATTGTATTTAAATCACATATAAGTTTTCTTCTGGATCTATCTACCATATATTCTGGAATACATCCGTGTGTCCTTAAGCCACAAAAGAGTGGATTTCAGATCTATCACAATTTTGACTCTAATGAGCAACAAAACATTTTCCTTGGATCTCACATTTTTAATGGAGATACCAACAAAACTAAGGGCTTTTTTGTATGCAAAGTTTTTCCCCTTTATGGTTAAATAGACAAGAAAGGGAGTAAAGAATCAAGAAAATTACTTATGTTGAAAATCACTAGAATAAAAAATGAATTTTAAAAAGTCAGATTGCATTTACTATTCCTGGGAGCATCAATTTTCCTGATGACCAGGTGGATAAGAGGACAGAGGAGCCCTCTTAAAAAAAACTTCATAAAGTAGTAATCAGATTGTAGCAAAATGCTTTCTATATTATATAAAGCATATATTTTATGACTTAAGAAGGATAGCAGAGATTCTGAAATGTCTGTTTAAAAATTATTCTGTGGCATTTGAACTGCATGTTTATATAGCTGCCTGTTGTTCAGTTCAAACTAGTGCCCAGCCAAAGAAGAGATTTATTTATTTATTACAAATTAGTATGATGCTTTCTGAGATAACCTCAGAATATTTTGACTATCAGGAATAAATTCAACAAACATAAGCAATAACAACAACTATTAAAACAGTTTGTTCTAAGCTCCAGGTTCAGGAGTCACACGGAGAAGATTCTGCCTGTTTTAGCATTGACTCTAATTGGGTTTAGAGCTGGACCCATGTGGAGATGCTCATTTCAGAGTGCAAGTTGATGCTGAAAATAGTCCTTCTGGTAACCTTTTGGGGCATTATAAGCCAGTGCTAATATTTAAACTAAATATTCAGCAACAACAACTCATTTGCACACTAAATATCATTACTCAAGCATTTCCTTGTTTAAAAAAAATCAGCTGACATTTTTAACTGTCTTTAGTCTTTTACTGAATATTTATTATATTAATACTATATGGATGTCAGAAGATAAAGAATAATAAGCCTGTGCAATTCTTCAGAATCAATCTCCTTAAAGGTGCTTCAGCACAAGAAGTCTGCATCAGTCTGCAACACCTTAAAACAGCTGCATCCTTTCCTCAGATTCTATAGCAGCTACGGATAGTAGTCCACATCTGTAACACATCCACCTCTATTGCATGATGGAGCAAGAATCTTTTTTTAATTATTATTTTATTATTTTTATTAAGAGTTTTAACTACAACAATAAATGATTTTTAAAATTTATGTATCAATTTTATATGTCTGCCCATATTGTGAAAAGTTGTTGTTGTTGTTGTTGTTGTTGTTTATTGGATTTATATGTCTCCCTTCTCCCAAGGACTCAGGGTGGCGTACAACATTAAAAAAAACACATTTTACAAAAGTTTAAAAAAAATTAGATCGAGTATCCAAAAAACAAACCCAATTAAGATTAACAATAACATTTTAAAAATTCAATTAAAATTAACAATAATCAATCATTTATTTTATTTTGTTCAGGCCAGGCCGGCTTGCTGGAAAAGCCAACTTTTTAGGCCGTGTTGGAAGGACCGGAGGTCAGGGATTATACAAAGTTCCGGGGGCAGCTCATTCCAGAGGGAAGGCGCTCTCACAGAGAAGGCTCTCCCGCTGGGAGTCGCTAGACGACACTGTCTGGCCAATGGTACCCTAAGGAGGCCAACTCTGTGGGATCGCACTGGACGGTGGGAAGCTTCCGGTGGCAGTAGGTGGTCTCGCAGGTATCCTGGGCCTAAGCCATGGAGCATTTTAAAGGTCATAATTAGTACCTTGAATTGCACCCGGAAGACAACTAGCAACCAGTGCAGGCCACTTAAAAGGGGTGCAACATGGGAGCACCTAGGAGCACAACATGGGGGCACCAGCCACATTCTGGACCAGTTGAAGCCTTCAGGTGCTCTTCAAGGGCAGCCCCATGTAGAGAGCATTACAGTAGTCCAGGCGAGAAAGGACAAGAGCATGAGTGACTGTGCACAGAGCATCCCAATCCAGGAAGGGGCGCAATTGACATACCAGGTAAACCTGGTAAAAGGCCCCCTGATCACGGCGATCAGGTGTTCTTCTAAACTAAGTCGCATATCCAGGAGGACTCCCAGATTGCGGGCCCTCTCTGAGGGGGCTAAAATTTTCCCCCCTATAATCAAGATGGAGCATGATGCACAAACCGGGATGACGGAAACCACAGCCACTCAGTCTTGGAGGGATTGAGTTTGAGCCTGTTCCTCCCCATCCAGATCCACAAAGCCTCCAGGCATCGGGACATCAAATCGAGGGCATAATTTGGGTGGTTTGGGGTAGAGATGAAAAGTTGGGTATCATCAGCATATTGATGATACTGTACTCCAAAACTACAGATGACACAGGAGGGGTGAGAGAACCAACCCCTGGGGCACCCCCAAGTGATGCGCCTCAGGGTCGATCCCTGCCCTCCAGTCAACACAAACTGTGACCGATCCAACAGATAGGAGGAGAACTACCATAAAATGGTGCCCTCTACTCCCAACCCCCTGAGTCATCACAGTAGGATACCGTGGTTGATGGTATCGAAAGCCGCAAAGAGGTTTAATAGGACCAGGACAGAAGAGCAGCCCCTGTCCCGGGCCCGCCAGAGATCATCGACTAATGCGACCAATGCTGTCTCTGTGTTGTATCCGGGCTGGAAACCCAACTGAAATGGATCCAGGTAGACAGCTTCATCCAGGTACTGGGAAAGCTGACGTGCTACCGCACTCTCGACAACCTTCACTACAAAGTGAAGGTTGGAGACCAGACGATAGTTGGCTAAAGAAGCTGGGTCCAGGAAAGGCTTCTTAAGGAGGGGCCTCACCACCACCTCCTTCAAGGCGGTGGGAAAGAACCCCTCTCAACAAAGCATTGGTAATCGTCTGGAGCCAGCCTCGTGTCACCTCCCAGGAAGCCGAGACTAACCAAGAGGGACATGGGTCCAGCACACAAGTGGCAACACTGAGTCTCCCCATAATCCTGTCCATGTCTCGGGGGTCACAGGGTCAAACTCATCCCAGATGGTCTCCACAAGATTCATCCCCATTGACTTGCCCAAATCTACCCAGTCAGAGTCCAAGCCTGTCCGGATCTGAGCGATTTTATTCTGCAGATACTGAACAAATTTTTCAGCCCTACCCTGCAAGGGGTCTTTCCCAGTTCCTTGGTTAAGTAAGGAGCAGGTCACCCTAAACAGGGCGGCTGGGCAGTTATCTGCAGATGCGATAAGAGTGGAAAAATGTTGCTGTTTTGCCCCTTTTATCGCCACTAAGTAGGATTTAATATGCATTCTTACTAGTGTTCAATCAGATTTGGACCGGCTGGCCCTCCAACCGCTCTCTAGGCATCTTTTCTGGCAATTCATCTCCCGGAGCTCCTAGGTAAACCAGGGAGATACCCGGGATTGACACCCGGTCAGAGGCCGCCAAGGCACAACATGATCCAAGGCCCAGTGGCCGCCCTATCCCAGGCTTCCACTAGGGCTCCACTCGAGTTGTGAGCAAGAGATTCAGGAAAAGTCCCAAGCTCCATCAGGAACCTTTCAGGGTCTATCAGGCGCCTGGGGCAGAACCATCTAGTTGGTGAGTGAGTCTGGGTGGCAAATAGCAATCAAATAAAACACTAAAAATGTACAATAGCAATCAAATACAAGAAAAAATCATTATAAAATTATAAAACAATCATTACTAAAATTAAAATATTATTAAAAATTAAACTATACTTCAGGGCGCTGAGGTTTATTTTAATTTTAACTAAGTCTTGAGGTACTTCTGGAACATGTACAGTGATGGAGCTAATTTAACTTCAGGGTGGAGGTGAAGATCAGGGTTGAAATCCAGCAGGTTCTGACAGGTTCCAGACAACCAATAGCAGAAATTCTGAGTAGTTCAGAGAACCAGCATATGCCACCTCTGACTGGCCTCATAGTAGGGTGGGAATGGAGATTTTGCAGTATCCTTCTCCTGGAGTAGAGTGGGAATGGAGATTTTGCAGTATCCTTCTCCTGGAGTAGGATGGGAATGGAGATTTTGCAATATATTTCTCCTGGCGTAGGGTGGGAATGGAGATTTTGCAATATCCTTCTCCTGGAGTAGGGTGGGAATGGAGATTTTGCAGTATTGTCCTGGAGTAGAGTGGAAATGGAGATTTTGCAGCATCCTTCTCCTGGAGTAGAGTGGGAATGGAGATTTTGCAGTATCCTTCTCCTGGAGTAGGGTGGGAATGGAGATTTTGCAGTATCCTTCTCTTGGAGTAGGGTGGGAATGGAGATTTTGCAATATCCTTCTCCTGGAGTAGGGTGGGAATGGAGATTTTGCAGTATCCTTCCCCTGCCATGCCCACAGAACTGTAGTAAAAAAAAATGAATTTCACCACTGGTGGAGATTGTATATAAGGCATGGATTACAATAGAGAAGGCCCTCCTCCTGCAGCCTACCAAATGTAAGTACTTTCTGTGCTGCCAGGTCTAATGGGATGGGCTGATGAAACTGGGGAAGGCAGCCCCTCAGATAATTCAATTAAGTATACAGTTAGTCCTCAACTTACAAGCTCATAATTGAGCTCAAAAATTATGTTGCTAGATGAGACAGCTAAGTAAGTTTTGACCCATTTTACAACCTTTTTTACCACAGTTGTTAAGTGAATCACTGCAACTGTTAAGCTAGTTGTTAAGTAAATTTGGCTTCCCATTGACTTTGCTTGTAAGAAAATTGCAAAAGATGATTACATGACCTCAGGACCTGGGGCAACCATTATAGTCAATTATCAGAATTTTTATCAAGTGAATTTAGGGGTTGTGCAATGGTCTTAAGTGTGAAAAACGGTCATAAGTCACTTTTTTCTTATCATTGTAACTTCAACTAGTCACTAAATGAACTGTTGTAAGTCAAGGACTATCTGTTAAAATAAAAATAAAATGCAAAATAAAATGTTCATGAAAGCAAAAAAGAAAGAGAAAAACAAACTAAGAAGGCAACCTTCCATTTTCATAACTGTAAGTATAAATGATTTCACTATATCTCTTCACATCCTCTTATTTAAGAGATATCAAAATATTCAATCCAATAATATAGTCCAGATGTCAGAAAAGCCAGAAAAAAACAACCACAAAATAACAAAATATACCATTTTAATCCTGGTCAAATACAGGTGGAAATTGACTTACAATCATTCATCTGGTGACAGTTCAAAGTTTCAATACACTGATAAAAGTGACCTATGATTGTTTTTCATACTTAAAACCTTTGCAACATTCCCATGGTCATGTGATCAAAATTTAGACTCTGCAACCGGCAAGTGTTTATGACAGTATCCATGGTCACCTTATGCGATCTTCTGACAAGCAAAGTCAATGGGAAAGTCAGATTCGCTTACCAACTATGTTACTAACATAGTGACTGCAGAGATTCACTTAACAACTGTGACAAAAAAGTTATAAAAATAAGGCAAAACTCACAACTGCCTTGCTTAGCAATAAAAATTATGCATACAATTGTGGTTGTAAATTGAGAACTACTTGGAAGCCAGTTTTAGATGTCTTCCATTTACATAAAACAATCCATATAGATCAGTGGTCTCCAACCTTGGCAACTTTAAGACTTGTGGACTTCAACTTCCAGAGTTCCTCAGCCACCTTTGCTGGCTGAGGAACTCTGGGAGTTGAAGTCCACAGGTCTAAAGTTGCCAAGCTTGGAGACCACTGATATAGATTATCCATATAGATTATCATTATCTCTTTTCAAGCATTTTTCCAAAACTTTAAGAAGCCTCTTTTGTTAAATCTAGCAGAATAAATTATTCCAATTATTCTCTTGAAATGGTATTTTTAATTCCATCTGAATTCCTTCCTTATATATCCAGTGATAGCCTCCATAATCTTGCCAGATAGTTTGATTGGAAAGCTTTCTCTGTAGCAGCATCTTCTGATGTAATAGTTTCTTCAGGGAGTAAAGCTTCATAAAAACAAGCAACATAGCTGACATTGTTGAATCAAAGTTGCATTGTCATTTCTCAGCAATATCTCTGAACCAGAGGTGGTATTCAGCAGGTTCTGACCAGTTCTGGAGAACCAGTTCTGACCAGTCCTGGGGAACTGGTAGCGGAATTTTTGAGTAGTTTGGAGAACTGGTAAATACTACCTCTGACTGCCCCTGCCCCCATCTATTCTCTGGCTCTTGAGTCCCAGCTGATCAGGAGGAAATGGGGATTTTGCAGTAACCATCCCTAGAGTGGGGAAGGAATGGGGATTTTGCAGTATCCTTCCCCTGCCATGCCCACCAAGCCATGCCCACCAAGCCACACCAAGCTCACCAAGCCATGCCCACAGAGGCGGTAGTAAAAAAGAATTGAATCCCACCACTGCTCTGAACATTATTGTAAGTTACCTTGTTATATCTCTAATATTGAAATAAAAATCCAAAATTTTATTTCCAATTAAAAAGCATTTATGCCTTCAAATTAATTAATTCACATTAATTTCAAAGTCTTAAAGCCTTATCTTGCTTTTTGCTGTTTAATTTCTTAAAGCTTAGAAAATAAACAGCATCTTCTTATACTAAGACATTTACCTGTTGTTTCGTCAGTACACCACTTCTTCCCTGGAAATCTAAGATGGATCAGGGATATGACTAGCATTAAGATACCTTCCTAAGTCTTGTGTAAGCCCTCACTCCTCCTAAGGGCATGATCAATCTCCTCCTTTACAACTCCTATGCTCAGAAGTAAGCATTATCAATCTCTTCTTTTACAACTGCTGTCACGTAGGGGTAAGACAACTTGAGATCAAGGAAGTGAAGAAGGATCTTTAAGGCTGGAGAAAAGAATCAAGGAATAAGCTATTGAGATCCTACTTTTCGGGTGAGAGAAACCTTACCTTTGTCTGTCAAACTGGATGACACTTCATTTTTCTGTTTCTTTAATTAAAATAATCAAAATTGTATACTATTAAACCATAACAAAAATAAATGGGAAAATATAGCAACTAATGGTTTTTGTAAAAAACAACAACCCTGTATTAAACTAAAGATTTTTTTCCTGATTTTCATCTGACATCACATTAGGCCATTAGAAATGCATAAAAATAACAACTACCACTTGAAGCAACAAAAAAAAAATGTTTTGCATTAACAACATGCTCTTAAATAAAATAAAAAAAACCCACAGAGTTTCTACTGATCCACAATTACATGCTTGTCACATCAGCTAGACATAACTGATATGGATGAAAAAAAATACGAGGAACAGTGGTAAGTGCAATTTTGTGGAACATATGGAAACTACTAAATAAGATTCAGAGAGCTCTCCCAAGCAGTAATTTTACTTTTTCATTTACAAACTTTAACCAAAGCTGTATCAATGGATCTATAAAATGCAAAATAAATTGTGTCAGAGAGGAAGAGATTGAAAAAGTAACTTTTCTATGCTCAGTTTTTCTGAATTTATTTTTAATACGGTTTGCTGCATTCCAATCTGATTTGACATGGTTTAAAGAAAGTGATTGCAATTTGGTTTATTAATTTTTTGGGGAAAGAAATAGCTTCTAAACTTTGGATTGATCTATGAAAATGCCACTTATAATATCCAATGAAATTAAGGATCTCCCAACACCTCTAAGTCTCAGAGTTGC
This sequence comes from Thamnophis sirtalis, assembly GCF_051295495.1. NCBI lineage: Eukaryota > Metazoa > Chordata > Lepidosauria > Squamata > Natricidae > Thamnophis > Thamnophis sirtalis. The sequence continues at coordinate 37,061,597 of NW_028261384.1, read as the reverse complement.
TATTTATTCAGTTATGCTGTATTTTTGGATTGAGTGAAAGAACATTTGGGAATATCTTATTCCAGGACCTTTACTGTAATTTGAAATGATACAGAGTTATACTTAGTTTTGAGGGCTAATTGGTATATTCTGGTGCTTGGCATAGCCACTCAACCCAGGGTACTCGGGTGTCAAATTAGCAACCAATTGTATTCGACTGTGCAATCCTATAATTGTTTACTAAGAAATAATAGTCAGTGTACTGAACATGGGTTTCCTCCCAAGTAAGTTTGCATAGGATTGCCTAGCCTGCCCCCATATCTCCTTTCCTACTGTATTTTGCACCCTTCACCTTGGCAATGGATGTAAACAAAAGAAAAGCTATTTATTATGCTGTAGTTTCCTTTGGTCATTTGGGCGTTGGATACCTTTCATGGTTGTCAAGGCTATACATATTAAAAGAGCAAAAGAGGGTGGGGCGGAAAGTATTTTTGTATTGTTTTGATTTTCTAATACAATGCCAAGGGAAGGAGGAGAAAAACAGGTGGTGACATCATAAATATGGAATCTGAAGGTCACAAACAGGAATCAGAACACAAATGGGAATGTTGAGGAATGTACACTATAAAAAATAAATCAGTCAAACTCCTCTCCCCCTTCCATCCTTTGAAAAGAGAAGAAATATGGGTAGATTGAAATATAGTGTTTTATACTTCCTCTTCAGATTTTATGTCTACTTGAAATACTTTTATGAAACCATTTTAGCCTCCAGAGCAAAAGCTAACTTGGAGAATCACCAAAAAGTACACAAGTAAAATACCATAGCTTATAATCCCCCAAAATATCTTCTCACAAACATTATTCATACTATTATAATTCTAAATAAAATGCTTGATTATACTTTTTGTAGAATATACTTAATCTGCCTAAAAGAGATTTTTAGGGTTATATGTAATATGTAAATGTATATGTAAAATGGTAATAAACCAACCTTGACTTGACTTAATTCAAGTTGTGGAAATTGAAATGAAACAGGCCTTTTCTGGGGAGGGCATAGGAAAAAGATAGAAAGAGAATATATTTTGACATATGCTTGTGTGTGTGCGAGTGTGAATACATGCGTGCATATATACACAATATTCCATGACTTTGGATTAGAAAGACTGAGAAAAGGTTCTCTAATATATTTCTCGGTTTCAGTTTTATATCAGGCTCTGACTCTTCTACAAGATAACGTGTGCTTTTCACTCTATTTGATCATTTTGCCCTTTCTATCATATTTTCTGCAGAATGGGTGGCTGATGCTGGTCTTAATATTAAATTCCTTAATATTGCGGGGGGGGGGGGAGCTCACACCTGTTAGTTGTTTGTTGTAAATGTAATTTATTCTTGAAGCACCAGTTGTGACTGATTTTCCCAAATGCATATTTTATTTAGTTAGTTCAATTAGTACCTTTTAGCCCCGATAGTGTTGACTATCCTGGATGTGCTCTTCTTTCCCCTGGACTTTGGTTGCTGCTGCAGCTGTCTCCTTCTACAGGAAACCTCTTCCCCTTCCTTAATGGAGCTCGTGGGAATGTAGGGATCCTGGAACCAAAACCCTTCTTCCCTTCCAAACTCCCCTATTGAGTAAAAATGGGTGGGGAGGGAGGAGAAGAGAGAGAGAGAGAAAAAATACCTCTAAGTCCCTGGAAATAGTTTGCCAGTCTATTTTTTTCCCCTTTCAATTAACCACTTCATTCCTGATTATAAAACAGATTTGTAATCTAAACAGCTTCTCTTTAATGTCCTGAATCATTTCCACCCACTTTCTGATGTTTTCCATTTGGGTTGAATTATAGCATCCCACTTCCATTGTGTAATAATATTTAATAAATGAAAACAGGTTTAAGTTCCACAATACTTTTCAACATTTCACACAGCACTTACCCACTTCCTTTAGTTATATATATATATATATATATATATATATATATATATATATATATATATATATATATATATATATATATATATATATATATATATATATATATATATATATATATATATATATATATATATATATATATATATATATATATATAAAGACTAAGTTTTTTTTAAAAAAATCCTTTAAATTTGTCTTTGGTTGTTGCTACAGTATTTCATATATAAATGATCTTAATTTAACCAATAATTTAGGAGGGAATTGGGCCGAGATTTCTACTTTATATTAGTTATGTAGTATTTACATCTAATTTTATAAACTGTATAAATGCCATTTATAATATACAAATTTCTCTAGGAAGCAAAAACAGATTTTCTGTTTATTTATTACATTATAGAATAAATTTATGGTGGTGTAAACATCAATACCTTGCAGTCTACTGAAATCAATGTTATGATAAATCAATTTTGCTTTAGGAATTAATCATCTTAGCCTTTCAGCTCCATTATGGATACTGATAAATTTTTACATGGTTAAGATGATTGGGTTGTGCTTTTGACTGTATTTTTATTCTACTCTTTGAGATAGAAAGGTATATCAGTATAATGATTTTAATAATTCCTGATTATGAAATTGCCATATGAGACAGATTAGTAGATAATTTCCTTTTTATTTTGTGTATATTTTGATAGTTTTGATTTCTATATATTGTTTTTGTACCATTTTTCATGTTATGTATTATGGTGTTTTTCTCCTAGAACACAAAGAAAAATATATCTGCTGTTTGCTCTTCATGATGTCAGGAAGGGCATCTGGCCAATTTAAGTTCAGCTCCATCCATTTGCCTGGACTCTATCCCAAATTAAGGTATTACAGGGTCATAAAAAGAGACTTTTTATGTAGATGTATTGTCTTATTAATGATTATGTATTGTACTGTGCAAACTTTAGTGGCATAAGTGTAATGAAGACAGCTATGTTGGGCCTTACAGACCTAAGGTAATTCACTTGGTTGTAATGGAATTTTCTATATCTGGAAACAAGAATGGATCCTTGCAGCATATTACAGGATCAGACCAACTGCACATTCTTTTGTTCTGATCAAACAAATAAGTAGCAACAACTTCCCTGATAAAAGGCAGTTAGGAAGATCAAGGAGGGTCCGCCTTAAACATGCTCATTGATATCTTGGTTTTAACATTCTGTAGCCTACTTCTTTTCTTTCAATAAATGTAAATCAAGGGATAATGAGCATCTAGCTTTCTTGTATAACATAAACTGTCCATGACTACCCATTCATTATTTCACATTTTCAAAAAAAAAAAAAAAACGAACCCTCTTAAGCAGGGTACTGCTACCATATCTTCAACTGCACAAACTCAGATGACTGCTAGGTAACAGAATAACAGAGTTGGAAGGGATCTTGGAGGTTTTCTAATCCAAACCCCTGCTCAGGAAAGAAGGCAGGACAGACAGGAAAGAGTAGTTTTTTTTTTTTTTTTGGTGTCTTTGTTCCCACCTAATTGATATCTGGATTTTTATAGTCATATATTTATTATTTTATTTTATTTTATTCATTTTTTCAAGCAGTTATTAGATAACATACACAAGTATAAACATGATTTTGAATGCGTGAAATGGATACAAATAAAAAAGGAATATAGGGCAGCGATGTCTGTCTGTCTGTCTAAGTTTGGGCACCTAACAGGAGTCTTGATGAAGTAGACACTGAATGAGGAAACAGTAACTGCAGCCTTCACTTGCACTTTTTCTATGCTGTTTCTCCCAAGTAAGAATTCAATAGCAGTAGTGGTTAAAATGGGAGGCCCTGGAATTGGTTTCTCCATTTAAATCTCTTTTTCTCTCTTCCTCATCTCTGTTTTTGTTTGTAAGAAACTAATGGAGATAGGACAATTGTACTATGCCTACGCTGTCCTAGATTGCAGATGAAGCTTTGCTTTTCTCACTGTAGTCATTCAGATTTTTGTGATACAGAATACCTAGGAGAGAGTTTATGGCCAATGAGAAGCATTTTCTGAAAGGAAGAATCCGAGAGCTGTGCACATACATGATAATATTCTGAAGAGAAGGGGGAGAGAGGGAAGGAAGAGACTTCACAGGGCCTAGCAGGAGGGTAGAAGGGATACATTGCATGACTGATGAGGTGAAGGGTGACTCTCACAAGGCTTCTGCCTGCAGCTGTGGCAGGAAAGAACAGTTCACTGCCCTTGTTCTCCATTTCTCTTGTCTGCCTGCAGTTGCTGCAACCTTAATACCTGAATGTCTGAGTTCTCTCATCCATGGGGTTTGCCTTGAAGCTTCAGACACCTCTATTTTTGCCCCTGATGCAGGTTTACATGGTGTAACTCACCATTTATTGCTGCCTGTAAACAGGCATTCATAGATCGTCCTTGATTTATGATTACTTGTTTAACAACCTTTCAAATAATGGTATGGTGGCATAGTGGTGAGATGCTCACCTCCCACTCAGAAGGTTGAGAGTTCAATCCTTGGTACAGTAGATGTTCCTCTCCTAGGGTATAAAGAAAAAAAATCTGCTGTGAATCCCATGAGGCTTCAGGAAGGGCATCCAGTCAGTAAATGCTCAGCTTCATCAAGTCGCCCTATTGTCTCCCAAATTAAGGGATTACAGGATTGTAAAAGTTTAACAAAGTGCTGAAAAAAGTGATTTATGACCAGTCCTCTCACAGCCATTGCAACATCCCTGAAGTTGCATGATCAAAATTTGGGTGCTTGGCAATTGGTATTTACAATAGTTGCAGTATCCTGGGATCCTGTAATCACCATACGATCTTTTCAGGGGTCTTCCAATAAGCAAAGTCCACATAGAGTGCCATGATAATAGGTAAAAAAGATTACAAATTCAAGTGCAAATCACTTAATAACCACATTGCTTAATGATGGAAGTTCTGGTAATAATTGTGGTCATAAATTGAAGACTATCTGAAAGTATGCAAATGCTTTCATTGTATGACCAAGTAGCTTTGTATATTTAAAAATAAATAAAATGGGGAAATTTAATATTAGTTTATGACTCCATTTGAACTAGAATTTTCTATTGGAAAATAATTTAGAAGCAATTTCTTGACTTTATCAAGGAGATAATTTTTGGCTGTTTGGAAAATCTGAAATGCCTGTGAGACATGAATTCAAAGTTTAATTATGTTTCTTCTTTTTTCCTCTAGTTTTTTATTTAAAAATCTTGGGTTTTTAGAGATATTAATAAGGTAGATACCCATTGTAGAATGCAAAGATACTGTATCTAAAGAAACAACAAAAACTTGGAATGATAAGAACCTGATGCTTTTTTACTTTGATTTCTACAATTAGAAAGAAATATTTATTTCTAAAACATATAATGAATTTATGGAAAGGTGCTGCAATAATTGTCTTTGATGGCTGTAATTAATACAGAAAGAAATATATACAGAATCCTCTCATAGGCTATTTGGTAGACAGGGGGCAATTTTCAACTTGTGGGGAAATGCTGAACTAGTGAATATAATCTGGATATGTCAAACTGGATACTGCAAACAACATATGATTTTGAAATTCCAAATCATGCCATCAATCATTCTAGCTTGAATTTAAGGTAGAATAGTAAAAAGTAAACCACAATAAAATACAGATATATATATTATATATATATATATGAGAGAGAGGGAGAGAGAGTGTATTGAGGGGGAAAACACACCAAAATATAATGAGTACATTTGATTAGTTTTTAAAGATTTCATTTTATCCAACAGCAAGGCACAACAACCCAATAATTGCAAAAGCAAAGAAAATTAGGATATGTGTGGATGGAAAGACATGCGCAATATACATTCAAATTCTAGTGGAAACAATACAATCAGTGCCATTAGTTTCATTTCAAAACTGCAAAGAGAGACTTAAAAATGGAAAAATGAGTGCATGTCTGCACCAAAGCCAATTTCTGTTAAGGAAGATTGCAAAGCGAGTAATGTTTGAAACAAAATCTGAATGGAGATTAAAAATACTGCTGAACCTCTTAAAATGGGTGGTGTCACAAAGTGAAATCTTTTCTATGACTTAAGTTGTGGCCAACTAGGCTGATTCAAAAGACCACCAGAAATGGAAAGTTTCCAAAACTACATCTGTATAAGTAGTTGGTAAGGAATCAATGAAAACAGTTAAGGTTTAATGGCTATAGTAGACAATTTTGAATCTAGTTTATTCAAACTGTGCTTAATCCACAATATACATAAGAAGGAGATGCTTCAGAAACAGCTATCAGAAGACTAAATGGTCTAAATATAGCAATTGTACAAGAGAATTAATCAGCTTTTTTTTTGTTAATATTGAAATGAAATAAACTACCTACAAATAAGTAGTATGACTGATGTCACTGTGCAGTCTTCTTGTCATATATTTAGATTGAACACTGTTTCTTCAATGCAGATTTAATGAAAAGATGAGAAAAGATAACCAAAATTCATTCCATTAATCAAAAATAAAATAAAAATATCACTGTGATTTTATTTCATTATGAATTTTACTGTATGGTACACTGCAAAATCAATCAGAATACAGGTGCATGAAAGTGTGTGTGTGTATGTGTGTGTGTGTGTGTGTATGTATGTGTGTGTGTGTGTGTGTATATATATATATATGTGTGTATACACACATATATATATATATACATACATACATACATACATACATACATACACACACACACACACACACACACACACACACACACACACAGTTCTGGAAATAACTGTCTTAACTTTGATAATTATGTGGGTACTGCACAGGGCTAAAAAAAGAAAATCCATTTCCCTGTGCTGCCAGCATCCAGGTCCATTAAGAAATAATGCTTGTAAAATGAAAGTCTCATTAGAGTTTAAGTGAAAGTGCTTGGCATGGAAAATTAAAAGTCAACAATTGGTCTTTTACACCAGACACTGGAAAAACACTGTTTAAAATTGCCACTGAAACATATTAGTAGCAGGATGCCACATCACCTTTGATCTGTATATTCTGCCAAAGCAAAGGGACTCTACAGTTTAATACAGCAACAAGAACATTAGCTATTTTCTAGCTATTTAAAATAGAACTTAATTCTTTCTGAAACTTTGCAAGCCAACAAAAGACCAAATTCTTTACTTTGAAATAAAGTGCTGGATATAAAAATTAGTCAGTGTACGAAGCCAAAAATGACTTTTTGAAAGGAATTTGGAGGAAGTGAGCAAGGAGCTCCTTTTTTAAACCCTGGCCTTCTGTCAAGAAAACTCACATGACATCTAGAGATTATTTTAAGATGGGGAAAGTAAATGCGTTTATTAAAAGGATAATATTCTTGCCATTATCTGCCACAAAAATATGAATGGCACAGGGTAGAGCATGCAAGATAGGTATTGTGACTGAATTATTTAACATCTATATATGTGTGTGTGTGTGGTTAGAAAGATCATTTGTTAGTTTTAGTTGAGATGAATGCAAATTACAACCAATTACACGTCAAGATTCTAGGCCAAGTTGGGAAAGTCCTGAACCAATGTGAAGGATGTTGGAGACAGGATGTTGAAATAAGTTCATACTGAATCCTAACAAGATTATCTGTACTTTGTGAGTATACACTTGGACAATCCAGAAACGGCGCTTCCTGTAGTTGACAGGGTCATTCTCTCCTCCCAAAAAGATGTGATTATTGACTTGAGGATTCTCTTGGACTTAAAGTAGAAGACATAGGCAGGACACTCTCTGCCAGCTTGGATGGCTACATCTCTTAATAACATCCTTGGACCAGGATACTGTAGCAACAACAACTCACTGCCTGATCACTAAAAAGCTAGGCTGCACCAATGCACTTTATGTGGACCTTTCTTTGGAAATGATATGAAAGATACAACTGGTATAGAAGGAAACAGCTGAATTGTTGGTGGGACACAACAATGCAGTTTACCATTAATTATAAGGTTGCTGCATTTGTTGCACATAGGTTCACTGGCTCAATTCAAAATGCTTGAAAAGTTCTATATGGTTAACATCTAGTTACATCAGCACTCTCACATCTGGTCTTAACAAGACCTTGTTAAGATTCCCTCATCCTGTGTGGTTTATGGGGAATGGATAGGGTAACACGATTTCTCCATGGTTACTCCATATTTTGTTGGAACATGCTCCTTTGAGAGAGCACTTGGCACATTCTTTACTTGTGCAGCATTTGTTCTTAATATTTTTGGATAGCCATTATATTTAGAGTCATTTATTTTTATGTTTTATTATTGCTTTTGTCCTGTTTCTTATTCTTTATTATAAACTACTCAGAATGGGTTGAGCTAGTTAAAAATGTTATTCTACAATTTACTACTTAATTTAGAGAAAAATAAATGGAATAAAATATACAAAATAAATCAATACATTAATTCAAAGGAAACCTATTTCCCTTTATAACTTCTTTATTTATATCTTATCAAAATGTTTACGCTATGCAATCAATCAGTCAATAAATCAGATTAGACCTGGAAAGGACTTAGGAGATCTTCTAGTGCAGCCCCATGCACATTTCAGATAAGTGGCTGTCTAGTCTCTTCGTAAAAAGCTCAGCAATGCAGCATCCACACCTTTGAAGGCAAGTTGGTCCACTGGTTAATTGTCCTCACTATGAATTTTGTTCTTCTTTAAATTATAATTAAGAATTGCCAGAATTTATATTAAATATATGTTTTGAGGTTAATGTCAGATGTTCAGTTTATACTGAGTAAACATTTCCAGTGCGTTAGAGTAGTCATTTTACATTTAATGCTTTTGTGAATACTCATTTTTTTTACAACTAATAGAACTCTGATTTTTGCAAATTAATTGCAAATACTAGAAACAATATTCCCTATTTATAAACTGTTTACTACTTGTATCATCTAATAATATGTCTTTTTGCTCTTATAATGGACTATGTGTTATGATGGACTATGTCAGACTATATAGCTGACTCTGGCCTACATGAATTGCCTTTTTTTTCCTTTTCCCAAGAAGAACTGTTGGCTATCAAGCTGTCAGTTACCATTGTTAAAGGCAGAATGGTACAATTAAACGTGGATACATAGATGTGGTCACTTCACTGCAGATGGCCGATCGTGGGCATTTATCCTTAGCTGCCTTCTGCTGGTTCTTCCCTAACCAATGGTTCACCAGCACTTTTCCAATGCACCCTTGTCCTGTAGAATTTGCTGAAGGGTACTTGTCCTGAGCCAACGCACAGTGCAGGACAAGTAGCCATGCCTCCCAGCTCTGCCTTCCTTTTGGGCTCAGTTTTCTGAATTGGAAACTGGAAAGGTTGTGGTGTGTGTGTGTGTGTGTGTGTGTGTGTGTGTGTGTGTGTGTGTGTGTGTGTGTGTGAGCGCAAACATGTTTCCCCTGGCAAGAATCAGAATAAAATTACCTGCTCTCCTTTATGTGCATGCAGGAGGTAGGATGGCGAAGCAGGTGCCTTTTAGATGTTCCACAGTGTTACATAGAACCCCTTGTCCAAATGATGCAATTTGTGGGAAGGGAGCAAGGCAGTAGGGAAACTTGTGGTGGTGGGGGAGAGAAAGAAAGGACAAGGTAGAAGAGGAGAAGATGCCTGATATTAAATCCACTAGAAACACCATCCTAATAAGATCAAATAAAGCATACTGACTAGGACATACTGACTAGGACATACTGACTAAGGGTGTCAAACTTGATTTCATTGAGGACCACATCAGTGTTTTGTTTGACTTCAGGGGGCCAGGGTGGGCATGGACAGAATGGGCATGGCCAGCTTGACATCACTCCTGTTGGGGGCTCCTGTGTTGGGGTGCCTGTGGTGGCCTGAGCACTCTGCTAGTGAAAATGGGCTCCTGAGCTCTGTTTTGGGCTGAGATGGCCTCCTGCATTCTGCCAATGAAAATGCCACCTGCGGCCTCCCTAGCTCCATTTTCACTGGCAGAGGCATTGCGGGTCAGTCCTTTGCTGTTTCCAGGATGGCCCTGCAGGCCAGTTCTAAGTATCCCGGGGCCAGATCTGGCCCCTGGGCCTTGAACTTGACACTCCCTGGACTAGAAGAATAATGGTATGATAGGTCAGGATTAGTGGCTTATGTTTCTATTACAAGAAAGCATTTTTCTGGGGGCTCCCCACAGTTTCCCCATTTCTTAGGGGAGAAATGATGATGAAACCATACTGGTGGAAATAATATCTGGTGATCCTAACCTCAAGTCTAAGGAGCAGCTAGAATCAGAAGGAATCTTTGCTACTGGTTTAAATATCTAAAGTAAAATACAGATTTAAATTATACAACAATAGTTATGGGTTTGACTTTGTTAAAAATGAATTGGAAAGCTTATTGTGTGATAGTGATGAATATATTATCACTATTGAACTTAAATTTGGAAAGTGAACATGGAAAGCATTGTATAATTCAATGGGCAAGGAACTATGGATATAATGTAATGCCTGAACAATGGGAGAACATATGAAAGAAAGGTTTAAATTACAATTTAAAAGAAAATTTTTATAATATGATGTATCATTGGTATTTAACTTCAGACAAGTTATTGAGAATGTATAAAGGTATTTCAAATGAATGTTGGAAATGTAAATGTAAAGAAGGAACTTTTTATCATTAATGGGGGACATGCGATAAAGCAAAGAAATATTGTAGTAGGATTCATATACTAATAAGAACATTCTTAAAGTAAATATAAAGATAAAATCAGAGACTTTTCTTTTGCACTTAATGGAAAAAGATTTGGAATTATTTTTTTTGAATTTTGATACTTAATATGTTAATAGGCAGCAAGATTACTTTATGCTCAAAAATGGAAGGACATTTTGACCCAGACAATGGACGATGGTTTGGAAAGTTAATGGGGTTAGCAGAGATGGATAAATGGACTTCTTTGATCACGGAAAAAAACAAAAAAAATGTTTCTACCTGGAAACCACTTCTGTATTTTGTGTAGAAAAATATGTAAATATACTTTGATTTTGGGCTTTACCAAGTAGATAGATATGTGTTATGGAAATAGCTAGTTTAAACTATAATGTAAAAGTAAAAAATTGTGGTTTGAAGCTACTATCCTATTATACTGCACCAAAGGGAGTCGGAAGTCAATACTTTTTCTTTTGCCCCTTTCCTCTTTTCCTTTCCTTTTCCTATTTCTTCTTCTTTTTGCTTTTGTATTTTTTTGTATATTATATCATAAATTAATAAAATTGTTACAAATAAAATTATTTTTTTAAAAAGAGTCTAATGCATTTCCTTTTGATGATTGCAGCATTTGTTGCAAACATCTTTCTGAATATTTTAATATGCATAATGTCATTTCATCCAGTTCTACCTATGCGGGAGGGGGTTGAGATTTTTCCTCCCCCTCTCTCTTTCTTTCTCTTTCTCTCTCTGAGACAATGACTTTCCTTAATTTTTTTAATTTTAGTTTTTGCTGACTAGAATTAGAGAATGCACTCAGTCAGAGAAGCTTTTGGGGCATGAGTGACAGTTCCTTTTCCGAGAGGGGTCCTTCACATTTATCATGTCTCTTCCATGTCTCTTTTGCCATATTCTTCAGAATGCAGAAAGCCTGATCCTGAAACTGAATCCCTGATTTTGGAAAGGAATGTGCTTGGAAGGACTCTTTTGTTAGCCAATCTCTCCCCTTCACGAGTACCATAAATCTCCATCCCCCCATCCACTGCCTTGCCATGAATCTATGGCATTCAGTCAAGGGGCTCCCTGCAACAGTGTGGAATGTCTGTAAAGCAGCAGCTATACCATCTCAGCCCCATTGTCAGGGTTCCAAGTAACACCCCTAATGAAAGAATACTCTGAGGCTTAAAGTTCCTCATAGTTACTTCTCCGTTTGCTGGGAGAAAGTCGCAAGAAGGTGACAAGCAAGAGGGAGAAAGCAGAACTATTTAACTCACTTTTTTGCAGCTGTTTTTACACAAAGGGAAAAAAACAGTCCAACCTATCAAAAACAGCCCCACAAAAATCAGATTAGGAACACAAGTTGAAATAGGGAAGAAAATGATAAGTGAGCACCTGTCTACCCTAGATAAGATGGATTACACCCCAGGATTCTGAAGGAACTGTCGTACGAGATCTCAGAACCGCTGAACTATATCTTTCAGAGATCCTGGAGCACCAGGGGACTATCAGAGGATTGGAAAAGAGTTGATGTGGTTCCCATCTTCAAAAAAAGGGGGAAAAATATATCCAGGAAACTATAGAACTATGACCCTGACCTCAATACCAGGGAAGATTCTGGAAAAGATAATCAAGCAACGAATTAGCGAACACCTAGAAGTAAACAAAGTAATAGTCAAAAGCCAACATGGGCTTGTTAAAAACAGATTATGCCAGACTAATTTTATTGCATTCTTCGACAAAGTGACAAAATTAGTCGACCATAGGAATGCCATTGATATAATTTACTTGGACTTCAGTAAGGCATTTGATAAAGTAGACCATAACCTACTGCTAGAAAAATGTGAGTTAGGCAGCATCACCACCAGATGGATTCGTAACTGGCTGACCAACCACGTTCAATGTGTAGTCCTCAATGGAACTGTATCTACATGGAGGGAAGTACACAGTGGAGTACCCCAAGGCTCTGTTTTAGACCCAGTACTCTTCAACATCTTCATCAATGATTTGGATAAGGACATAAATGGGGAACATTAAATTTGCAGATAACACCAAGCTGGCGGGAATAGCCAACACTCCAGAAGACAGGCTTAAGATACAGAAGGATTTTGACAAACCTGAACTTGGGCACTATCTAACAAAATGAAATTCAATGGTGAAAAAGGTAAGGTTCTACATTTAGGCAAGAAAAACAAAATGCACAGGTACAGTATAGGTGGCACCTTGCGCAATAGTAGTAACTATGAGAGGGATCTTGGAATCCTAGTGGACAACCATTTAAATATGAGCCAGCAGTGTGCAACAGCTACCAAAAAAGCCAACACAGTTCTAGGCTGCATACAAAGAGGGATAGAATCAAGATCATGTGAAGTATTAATACCATTTTATAATGCCTTGGAAGGCCACACTTGGAATACTGCATTCAGTTTTGATCGCCATGATGTAAAAAAGATGTGGAAACTCTAGAAAGAGTGCAGAGAAGAGCAACAGAGATGATTAGAAAACTGGAGGCTGAAACATATAAAGAATGGTTGCAGGAACTGGGTATGTCTAGTTTAATGAAAAGAAGAACCAAGGGAGATATGATAGCAGTGTTCCAATATCTCAGGGCTTGCCACAAAGAAGAGGCAGTCAAACTATTCTCCAAAGCACCTGAGGATAGAACAAAAAGCAATGGGTGGAAACTAATCAAGGACAGAAACAACTTAGAACTGAGGAGAAATTGGATAGCTATCTGTCTTAAACAGTATAGGGTTTCCTGCCTAGGCAGGGGTTGGACTAGAAGACCATCAAGGTCCCTTCCAACTCTGCTATTGTATTGTATTAAAGTTCCATTTTATTAGAGATGTCATATTGGCACTTCTGGGAAAAACTGAATCCGAAAGTTCCAGGTTTTCCTCACCCAAAAGAAAGTCAAAGATCCATCCCTTGCACCCACAAGTCATCACATGGTCCAATGAATTCATTGTCCCAACTGGAGACAACCCCCAGTCACTCCCATCCAGGTTCAGGCCAAATGCCCTTGACTCCCAGTAAAAGGAATGTTGTTATGGCCAATCCTCCATATCTTCTCACAATTCCCCCTCCCATTTTCCCAGGCACTAAATGTGGCAGCCCTGAGGGTCCAATGAAAAAGATAGCTTCCAGAGCTGACACCCCTATGTGCACACAATAAGCAGTGGATTATATTATTCTGCTGCTTGCCAGGGGAAGCAACACATTTGTATCCCTTCCCCACTCTTTCTATGGGAAGCAATGGCTCAATGGCTAAGACGCTGAGTTTGTTGATCAGAAAGGTCAGTAGTTCAAATCCCTACTGCTGTGTAACAGAATGAGCTCCTGTTACTGGTCCCAGCTTCTGCTAACTTAGCAGTTTGAAAGCATGTAAAAATGCAAGTAGAAAAATAGGAACCACCTTTGATGGAAAGGTAACAGTGTTCCATGCGCCTTCGGTGTTTAGTCATGCTGGCCACATGACCACAGAGATGTCTTTGGACAGTGCTGGCTCTTCGGCTTAGAAACAGAGATAAGCACTATCCCCTAGAGTTGGGAATGATTAGCACATATTGCGAGGGGAACCTTTACCTTTACCCAATTCTTTCCAGTTCCCAGTTCAGGAAGGGAGTAAAAAAGGGGCTGCTTCTAATAGGAAGGCAGAACCAGGAAGCATGGATACTTATCCTACACTATGCATTGGTCAAAAACAAGTATCCTTGGAAAATTGCCCTGGAGGAGTACCAGTCAACCATTGGTAGAGAAGAGTAATGGCAAAGAGCCAGTTGAGGATAAATGTCTGTGATGGGTCAGCTGTGGTGGGGCTCCCGCAATGAAGTGGACACAACATGTGCCCATGATTAATTGTACTAAACCCTATTAGAGTATCATGATCCAGGGAAGTTCATAAGAGGTGTAACATCCTACCTGGGAGATGCAACCTCGGCTATTGTTTCGACCTAATGTGTAAATCCAAGACAATTCTCAAGTGATGAATCACATTTTCTTTGGGATTATGGGAAAATGTCTGGAGTAGCTACAGGAGATGGTGTTTCTAGAATGTTCAAGTGTCTACTCACATACAATTAGCCTTTCTACGATTTAATCTGAACTTTTTGAGTGGAGTACATTAGAGTAGTAATTTACTATCAAGATGCAGCTTTTTATGGTGCACGAAATCCATTCAGAAATCTATTCAGAAAGGTTTCTGGTTTCTTTGAGAGTGGTTTCTAGAGCAGAACAGGAAACTGAATGGATAGTAAATAAGTCATTTTAATGCTTAAGAGATCGTTTCCATTTTGTAGAATTTAACATTTTGTGCAAGAATGAAAGTATAAATAATGTCTTTGTATTATTGCTAGTTAAATAAATTACTTCCTTTTTATGAAGGGTGCATGACCAGTTTCTTTATTCTTATTGTACAGTGGGATATTTCAACAGAATTATTTTTTAAAAAGGTTAGGTCTCTGATGATCATTGTTATAATTGCTATCATCATCATTAAAATTGCTGGCTCTTTCATAAGTACTATTTTGAGTACCAAAGTTATATATTCTTTTCTTTGTTCATATGATGTGTGTCTTCCTGATTTTCAGCAGACCAAAAAAAAAAAAAAAGCATCTTGAGAAATCCTGGAAACCAAGAGAAGAACAAACTGTATAACTAGAAAAACTAGGACAAAGGAAAACAATAGAACAGACACACTTTTCTCCTGCCTTTCCCTGCAGGGAGTTGTTTTTCATTCATGGTTTAAAATATTTCTTTGATTAAGAATTGTAAAGGTTGTGGGTCCCCCATAGCATTCTCTGATTCTTGCCAAAGTTCTTACGTTCCAGGAGTTAGAGTTTCACACCTACTGAATATTGTTTTTCTTTAGGCCTTAAACTTTTAAAGAAACAAAGGAAATTAAATGACAAAAACAAGCTAAAATAACTCTGAAATTTCTGCTGTGAAATTTTCTTCCTTTCACCTAAATAATGTAATCCATATGGTATTTCATTCAACCTAGCACCAGAATCTCAGCTTTTTTCAATGCCTGGCAATAGCCCCAGATTTGAATTTCCTTATGATATGGATTTGGACTCATTATATTGTCACTTAAAATGCACCTTTGAATTATGCAGAGACAATGAGAATAGGGCTTCCTAGTAAATTATCTTGCATTGAGAGATGCCAAAAATAGAAGCCTAGAAAGAATACTTCTACTTCTGATTCTCCAAGCTGTCTGTCAACAGCTCTCCAAGAATTCACAAAGGTTTCTTTTTTGGGTTCTACATGAAAAACTGAGATGGAACATATATTCTATTCTTTAACTACAGCCTTTCTCTTACTTACAGCATTTATTTCAGAGAGGTAGAATGGATTTTCAACAGTATAATGCTACAATTGTACTGATTTTTCTTTTGATTGATAGCACCTGGCAATGAAGTGATAAATAATTGACTAAAACTGAGACATATTTCAGAACAAGGAAAACTGTTTCAGAGTTCTATGATTGGTCGCACCATCGCTGTATAGAAACATTATTTTGATTTTTTTTAAAAATAAAATAAAAATCTAATTCAGTTGAATGGAAAACAAATTACATTGATTTTGTTTAGCAAAATATAGGGAAAGAAATGCTTCAATAAACATGGTTAGCATAATAACAAGACAATTGAGGGATGTGTAGTTACATTCCCAATAAGTTTTTCATTTGTTGGCAGCTAAACTGGTTTTAAAACTTGAAGTTAAACATACTTGTTTAACGTAGTTATGGTTATTTTAGATCAGGAAATGGAGGCCATTCAGTATGCTATATAGAGGGGTGGAGCAAACTCTGATCAAAAAAGACAAATAAAGCCTACACCTCCTTTGGAATTATATATTAAGTACAAAAACATTCCCAAACAAAAATATAAATAAATTATAAAGTGCACTGGGGAAGAACTGTATGAAAATTGGACCAAATATTTCAGCTCACTAACATAATCCATATGGTAGCAGCACTCTTAAAATATCTTGCCAATGAGACATTTGACACAATTTAACTCTCTAGCTGATGTTAGTGGATAGAATAACAAAACTGACCTTTCTCCTTGGTTTGACTTAGAACAATGCTGATTTCCTGAGTTATCCACATGACTATCAAAGAAGCAAAGGAATGCATTGGTGGTCCTTCCCCTAATAGATCCTGTCCTCATGTTCATAGCTCATCCACACAGTCATAATGTTCATGTTCATACATTGCATACAGATTATATATATAATTTCCATATTCTTTTCACCCTTGTATGCAAAGAATCTTGCCTATTCCTTGTTCAAATATCTAGCATTAACTCTTAGTGAATAGAGATGTTGACCAAAAGCTATTACGATTTTTCATATAGATCATTTTTATGTTAGGGCTTTATGAATGAAGCTTTGGTCTGGAGATAATTCAAAATTGACCCCTCTTCATTATCTAAGTCTAGGTTGAAAATGTTCTCATTTTCAACTTCACTGATTAGAAAATAGCATATATGAATGGCAAGATTCGGGCTTTCATATTTAGAGTAATACAGCTTTAGAATGTGTTCTCCATATATTTTCCATATGGTTCACTTCTGCACAAATATACAAGCAGTATAGGCATACTTGCACTTAAAAATAACTTTACAGCATTAAAAATATGGTTTCCACATGGATGAAGAAAATACTTCTATCCTCTAAACAGCTTGCATGCCACATTTGACATAGAAGAAAATGAACTTGGAGGAGATGCTGTGGGTGAATCAACACCTGCTTTACATCTTTTACAAAGTCAGCAACTTTACATTTTTACTATAAAAATTCATGCCAAGAGATAATCAATATCTCCAGGACCACACATGAAATCATGAGCACAATATTTGACATGATGTAAATATTTTTACTTGTTTTCTTTTCATCAGATTAAGATAATCACATTACAAGGAGTATCAAATAAAAAGAGAAAGGATGGAAATATTAAATGAATTCTTAAAAAATATTGACAGTACTATATAGTATTGGGTTAATAATCTAAAAATTATTTTGGAAAGTATCTGCTATTTGAATACTGAATTAAAATCCTTATTTCATTAATATTCAATTATGCAGAAATATGTTTCTTAAAACATTTTCAGGGCTACTTATGAAAAATGTTTCTTTAATCATAAAGAAATGTAGCCTCAATTTTATATTGCAACTCCTTGTCTTGTTGCCCTGCCTGCTACCATAGTATAACATCAATTTCCTGTTCTTAGCTAGGCTTGTGATATGCATGTGATAATAGTAGCCACCTATAGAGGACAGAAGAAATGGCCTTGTGGAATAGGAGGAAATGTTGTTATCAAGGAATAGTCAAATAAAAGAGTCTAGAGCAAGAATGTAGTGTGAATTAATTCCCCAGTACCCACCATGGTTCTCATGAACATAACAAAAGCAAGATAGGAAGCTGTAATGGGATTGAGAACAGCCTTGGGAAACAGAAGGTAGAGCTGCAGCCTAGAAATTGGTCTGGTAAATGAAATCTGACTCCAATTGAGGAATGAGAATAAAGAAAATATATTAGAAGGGATCTGCCCTGGTTTTCTAGAGAGTAAAAACAGAGAAAGGGAGAGGCACTTTCAAGTTTGGTCTGGACTACCTCAAAGAGCTGACATCAATCTCTCAAGACAAAGTCTTTTATCCCTTCCAGACTTCCAAAGCTCACATCTAAATCCTAGTGGATCAGAGTTATTTTCCAGCAAATTTCTTACAGTGAAAAATTATACCCATACTTGCCTAACATGATCTGGATTCTGTTCAAAAGAGACTCTGGATAGTAAATTGTGAATGAAGAAGGTGCATAGAAATACTGATATTTTGCCACTTTTATGACCATGATATATATCTAAATATAGTCCATTATCTTGTTCAGTCTTATTTACAGTATCTATGCTTTAGGCATATATTGATTCACTTCATTTTTCAGAACAACTCAGAACAACCACAAAGCCTATCTCCCACATTTGAGGAATCAGGAGAAATCATTCAGACAGAATTTTGTTTGTTGATGCTGTTCCATCTGCCCCTCCCTCCCTACACTGACTCCAGATAAGGCCTTAACAGAATTGTCTACAATAACTTCATAAATTTCTCAATTTATTATGATTATTATATTAGATTTCTCATTGGTTTGATATAACAGTTCTTTAGTTCTCTTGCAAATAAAACCCTTCAACACACAGTGTATTCAGATACTTTCCAAATGCTGTATTGTGTCTGGAATTTCATCCTACAGTCGTTTGTTCCAATCCATTGGTGTTTGTCTTGTGATCCTCTTTTTTATGTTCATCTTGTTTTGACATGGTGCTAACACAATATCCTGAAGATGGACGAAAATATCAAAGAGTGTCCAGAAACCTTTTATTGTTTAAGTATTTGGAGCCCAATCTAAACTCATCTGATAACTGAACTCTTTCTTTTTTTGTGATTTTTGGAGCAGATAGGCTTTTTATCCAAACTATTTATCCTAATCAGCAGTTGGAAAAGAAGAACGTTAAATAAACTATTTGATTCAGTTTTTTTTTTCCTGGATGTTTACCCGGCTGTTGACAAAAGCCAGAGTATAGTTAATGACTTGCTGGAGTTATTTGAGACGGAAGTGGAGAATCTTTCTGATATGTTTCATTTGCTGATGTTAACAGATGGAGGAAAACCAAAATGATGACAGGTTTCCTCTTGATACCCAGTTTGATTAGCAAAATATATCATGTACCCTGTTAAAAGTTCAAATCTCCCATATTCAAATGTATAAATATTTGTATGAAAGCCAGATAAGAAATTTCTCCCAAGAATGCATCGGATTCTGTGCTTGTAACAAAGAGGGGAGAGGAGGGAATCCAAATTTAAAAGTGTATGAGGTGGGGAAAACCTGATGCACTTTAACTTTTTTTTTTTTTTTTTGCGTTTCCAGAATTCTCTAACTATTACCATATTTTTCTTTCTCTATATTTGGAGAGGGGAAATATATAAACTATTCATACATAAAGTGTAAAATGTGTTTAACATGTTTTTAACCCCACCAATAACCCATAAAAACCCAGAGGCAAAAAATCTTGTTCTTGCCCCTACTCCCATTTTACTTCTTCACCTAACTCACTCTGCATATCCCAGACTGATAAATGCAACCACCTAGCATTCAAGAATTTGCTTTTTCCTGTTATAAATTTACCAATGTAAGCAGGTAAAACATGACTTATGACTGGTTACTTAGAGACCGATCAGTGTTACAACAGACGTCCCCAGGGATAACTTACAACCTGGTTCCAAAATTACAATGGCTGCCCTCCTCACCCTCAGATGAGATGTTTGGAAATTTGCCCATATTTATAGCCATTTGCAGTGTCTCGCAGTTGTATGATCATTTTTTATAATATTTTTGCCCCAAACTATCATTTATACTTTCAGTTTTTGGCAAAACTGGGCCATTAGAAAATAATTGGTTGGATTAACAGCTGGCATTTGCATAATGACCACAGCATTTGCTTAATAACTGCTGTAAAAGATCAGTTGGGTCACCTAGGTCACCTTATCATGCAGGGCATCGACAAAAAGAGGAGAAGATCAAAGGACACGAGGCAGATGCAGAAGAAGATGGAGAGACAACATCAAACACAGACTACAATAACATCAATTGACAATGGTTGAGACCGCTGGAAGAACAAGAGCCAAAACTTCATATTTACTGTCCAAAGCAGTAAAAGTGCTAAAATAGGAAAAAGAAGGAAGAGGAGGAGGACTAAAGACAGATATTGGGCAAGTAAACTTAATGCATTCAAACTTTGGAATCTTCATGGAATCCTGAACCTTTGTGGTTTCTTATTCCTTCCTTTCCAAAATGCTGATAAAAACTAAACAAAAGGAAATGAAACAATACTCCCAAAGGACAAAGGTAGAAAATGTTACAAAAAAGAAGAAAATTGAGTCTATAAAAAACATATAGAATTTAATATATTTTTTATATTTAAGATCAATAACTTAGAAAGGTTATCATTTTGAGACAGACTTTGAAAAACAGGGACCATTAGGTTTTGGAAACTTGAAAATACTTGAGGCTTTGGAGGTCCAATATGGACTATGCTTTTTTGGAGGTGTAATATGGACTTGCATGACTTCAGTTATTCAGTAAGTAGAGTTATAAGAACCTAAATACTGCAAAAGCTATCATTAGTCTCCAAAGAGAACTCTTTCCAGGACAAAAAAAATCAACTAAGCACTTATCCAAGGATATTTCAGCACGCTGGAAATAGGGAAAAAACATTACAATATTTTATGCGTTTGCTCCATCATGGCAGCATCTAGCTAAATTTGAGAATCTAAGTTGAATTAAACCTGGCTAATACTTGGATGGACCTCAACATGAAATCCCATGGTTGTAGACTCTACTGACAATTACTTTTCAAAAATATCCTAGAAGAAGGCAATGGCAAACTTCTTTCACATGTTGCCAATGCAACTTGAAAATGCCTATACAATCTCCAAGAGATGACCTTGATTGGAAAGTTTACCTTTATTTAATAACTAAATATTATTTAAATTATATGTTTTGTATTAATTATTTGATTATTATAAGACATATGTGAACTTGTAGAAATGGTCAACACATGGTAATAGAAGAAAATGCTACAAAACTCATACTGCTATGGAGCTCATAATAGGCTATCCTTTGAACATATTCCAGCAAAACCAAGACAGAGAACTTCCTAGCCATGGTTGGTGTGGTTAAATAGTGGTGGAAAAATCAACACAAGCAAAATATTTTTCAGCCTATAAACAGCTCTGAACATCATCCAATCCTTAGCTCTGCTCACTGGATAAGCTTACACTCATTTTTACACCCCACATTTAAGCAATGAAGCCTGAGATATCCCTCCATAATGACTTGAGACAGAGACAGCTTGAGACAGAGTCAGGATGCCTGCTGGACTTGAAAAAACGCCAGAAATTTCTGTGTTCAAATACATATAATTATACAAAGTACTATAAAGATTAACATTCAACTGAAACCAAAGGTTTTCTTTCCAGTAGACTTTGAATTACTCAAGTACCATAAAATACTATTTTTATATTATCACTACATATGAAAATGGAAGGATTCACAATGGAGGACTGAATGGTGAGGATGATGGAAATAGCAAAAATAATAAAATTAACCTAATTTATTAGTGATTGGAAACCCCTTATGGATTTGTTGCTAAAAAAAAGAGGGAAAGGAACTTGTGATTTATGGGAAGAGTAGAAAAGGTAGACTACTGCATGTATAGGCTTTGAAGTATAGTTTACTTTAATAGTATAATTTTTAAAGTATATTTATATTTGTGTGTGTGTGTGTGTATGTATGCACACATGTGTGTGTGTGTGCAGGTCTTGAGTATTCGGGTCTTTTCCCATGTAAGATTGACAGTAGCTTGGTGACGTTTTGATGAGGTCACACTTGTCATTTTCAGGCTGGTGCCTTTGGCTTCATGCTTGTGCGAGCAAAGCGTGATCGGAGCTGCCGTTTTTCTATAAATATAGGTGGGTGGGTGTGGAATATTGGCTTTGTTGCTTTAAACAGATTGGTTGGCTGTGTTGTCACATCTTGATTGGTTGATGGAATTGATGTTTGGTGAGGGCAATTGGTGATGGTGTCCTGTGTTGTTCTGGGTCCTGTGTTGTTTTTTGTGGCTGGAACTCATTTATTGACTAGAGGTAGTTTCCAGATGTCTGAAATCTGGAATCTACGAAAACAAATACATACTGTACATACATACATACATATATACACACATATATACATACACAGAGAGAGAGAGACAGACAGAGAGAGACAGAGAAAGAGACAGAGACAAAGAACACACCATTCTTACAATTGACAAAGGAAAGCTGATAGACATAAAGAGGATTTTGTTTTCCAAAGTTCTCATGCTTTGTGAGGTTTAATGCTATGCCAGCAAAAAAGATGATATAAGTGAAAAGGTTTCTATTAAAATCAATGTGGTCTCGTGAGAACAAAAGGGTTGGGAATCCATTTCTCTTTAATGTTGTCAGAACTATTTTGCAGCTGATACTGTTGCATAGAAACCATTGCTGACTTTTGTTCTTATTCTGCTTGTGATACTTACTTGTCCTATTAATTTCTATTTCACTAATTCTTACTTAGATTGAACATATGCCTCTTGATTGCACAGAACAAGTTGGAATTTTTATACATCCCTCTTATGGAAGTTGATGAACTGAAGGCTCAACTTCAACACTCACAATCTTCACTGTCTTCAAGGGCAGAAAGGTAGTTTAATTGATGCTTTAGGGATTTAGTTTTCTGCTCAACTAGTCTACTAACCTCCCAGCATTTACACACACACCCCAGGCAAAAACAACATTATATACCTTTTTTCTCAAGGAGTTCCAATATCTCTAAAAAATTTGAAACATAATTCTCTTGTTTTATGCTTTCCGATTAAGGTAGAGGATTCCCATAGCGCTTTCTTTAGTACATTTCCTGTTACCTTGAGCAAATGATTCCATCTTTATTGCTTGCAATCTCTCTCTCTCTCTCTCTCTCTCTCTCTCTCTCTCTCTCTCTCTCTCTCTCTCTCTCTCTCTCTCTCTCTCTCTCTCTCTCTCTCACACACACACACACACACACACACACACACACACACACACACACACAGCATAATTAATCTGTACAATTTACTTAATTTGTGTTTGGAACATTAAT
The DNA here is from genome assembly GCF_051295495.1 of Thamnophis sirtalis. Lineage (NCBI taxonomy): Eukaryota > Metazoa > Chordata > Lepidosauria > Squamata > Natricidae > Thamnophis > Thamnophis sirtalis. The sequence continues at coordinate 37,038,309 of NW_028261384.1, read as the reverse complement.
TTTTCAGACATGGACCTACAGTGTTTGAACTTTTCTCATGATTCCCATACTACTCATATGTCACTATTGGCCTTTGGGTTACGTATATAGGCAACCTTCAATTAGCTGGCTGATTGAGAAGGAATGGAAAGCTTTTCCTTTTTTGAATTTCCCTTTCTGGGTCTTGTCAGGATTTTACTGAATTTTCTATGTTCTGCTATTGTGCTTTTGCTGCCAGACAGTTTGCATTAAGGGAAAATGATGGTGTTTGTGGTATCCATATGGATTAGTGCTTTCTATGCTTGGGTAATGTTAATTGTGCTTGGTAAAGAAATTTACCTATAGTTACTAAATTGCTAGGGATGCTGCACAAATATTTATTTGGTTTGCTGCATTGCTTCTACAGCAGTTTTCATTGTTTCTTAAGAATGTATAGAATGATACTATGTTACACTTGTATTAATCCTAATAATATGACCATCAGTCTTGCCTGCCCAAGAAAGAAATGGAGACATTATCAATAAATAACCAAAAGCAAGTTAAACAAATATCGGCTTAAAGGGAAGATATGAAAGACTGAATTGCTGGGCTTTTAAAATTCATACAAAGGAATAATGGGATAATTAAGATAGCCCTGTCTTATTACAGCCTGAGAATGTATAAATGTTTAGTTTTGACATTTTTGCTAACCAAAGGCTTTGCTATTTCATAATCAACCATTAAGCATATTGGTAATACCTCTAAAATCTCACAGGTTTGCCTTTGCCAGTATGATTTGGAGTTATTATTTTATTTTATTTTTTAAATCCCCACTGCTTTTCTAGAAAATGAAATCTATTTTAATTGAAGCAGTATGCGTGTGTGTGGTCTGGATCTGAACTTGGTAGAACAATGGCTTTAATAATTGTGCCAAACTCTTAACTTTTTTGGTGGTCTGATAATATGGATTGTTTCTGTTTTGTTGTTTCATGACAACTGTTTTTCTTTAGCATCTCAAACCTGGCAGTTATTACTGTTTATAATTGAACTGCCCAGGAATCAAGACCGAGCAACACATTTGGCACACATGATTAACCAGAATGAATTAATATTGTTAATAATGTGAGTGGAATTTATGTATTACGAAAAAAAAAAACCTTCTCTGTCTGACAACTATTCAATGGTCCCTAAAATTGCATGTATTTCTCAGTCATCACCACAAGCCTCAAAGTCAGCCGGTTTCCCTTAAATGCTATGTTAAGCTTAATTTCATATGTCTTTCATAGATTGCCCCATTTGTGCTGTGGGGCCAGTTGCATTACAAAGAGCTCTTCTGAAGAAATTAATAAGATAAAGTGCCTGAGGGTAATGAAGCAAAAGGCAATACTTCTCTCCTTCCACATAATGGCTCATTTTTTAGATGTTTACCTATCCTGAATTCAAAGAAAGCAAAATGTTTCATTGCCTAATTTTCTCTTCAATTCTTTTCATTAGCCTCATAAAAAGTAAAAGAAAATAAGAAAATAAGAATCCCGCTTTTTTCCCAAAAAAATATTCTGTTCAGATAATAGTGCATAACCAGATCTGCATCATGTGGTACTAAACACTGCATGATGTTTTATAAAAATATTGTCATGTCAGCAACACTATAAGTGGCATGGAGTGATTCTGACATTTAAAGTTGGCCTTTGATTATAAATAAAATTGAACCAATGCCGGTGTTCTGTTTATCAGGAGTGCTGATGCTGCATTGGTTAGAATGCACAATTGCAGGTAAACTCTGCCCACAGCCTGGAATTCAATCCTGATTGGTTCAAAGTTGATATAGTCTTCCACCCGTCTGTAAAATGAGAACCCAGATTGTTGTGGGTGGGATATGCAGATAATGCTGACAATTGTAAACCACCTAGAGAGTATTGTAAAGTGCAGTACATAACCCTAAATTATATTGCAATAACAACTTGCACAGAATACTCTCACACCATCGGTCTCTACCAACAACAACATGGCAAGCTGTTAATGGAGATCAATCCAGGTTTCCCCCTGCTGTTTAAAGTATTGTGATTAAAAACAAAATAAAACTGTTCATGTTTCTTCACACAGGTGTACAATGCTTCTGCTTCTCCTGTTAAATTTCAATTTTCCCCAAGATCAGTATATTTTATTCTAAATATAGGCACAGATGAACTTTGATGGAAAGAAAATCAATTTTCTGCTTGTTTAACTTTATAATTTAAGGTGATACAAGAGAAATGGCAAAATTTACTGAAGAAAATTTTATGTTCCTGCTTTCTCATGTAAAATTTTATATAGATAGGGGAAAACTGTTTTTCCCACCCAAAACCAGTTGCCACATTTTACTCTCCCTAAATCCATTAGTAGATACTATTCCTAATATGAAACCTGATGCAGATTTCTTTCAGCAAACAATATAACTGAAATTAGGAATGCAGATCCAGAGATATAATTTTATTGAAAGCACTAATGAAGCTGTTACAAAAGAATTCCAAAATCTGCTGTATTCCAAACACAGGCTCTATTTATAGGGAATTGAGGTTCATCTCTGTTTATTTTTTATCCCATCTGCTTGATGCCACAAACCTAAAGCTGTTTTTTTTTGCCTGAGAAGAATTGGTTTAAACTGTATTTTTTATTATTATTATGTTACTGAATTAATCTGATTTTAGGATGACTCATAAGAACTAGTTCTCACATCTGAACATCTGAATTGTGACAATTCTTGAAATATTAGATCTGTCTCAAGGATTATTAGATCACGTGAAGTGTTAATACCACTTTATAATGCTTTAATAATGTGGCTACACTTGGAATACTGCATCGCCATGCAGTCGCCATGATGTAAAAAAGATGTTGAAACTCTAGAAAGAGTGCAGAGTAGATCAACAAAGATGATTAGGGGACTTGAGGATAAAACAAAAAATGGGTGCTGGAATTGGGTATGTCTAGCCTTATGAAAAGAAGGACTAGGAGAGACATGATAGCAGTATTCCAATATCACAGGGGCTGCCTAGAACAAGAAGCAATGGATGGAAACTAATCAAGGCAACCCAGAATTAGGGAGAAATTTCAGTTAGAACAATTAATAAGTGGAACAACTTGCTTCCAGAAGTTGTGAATGCTCCAACATTGGAAGTTTTAAAGAAGAGATTGGATAATCATTTGTCTGAAGTGGTGTAGGGTTTCCTGCCTAAGCAGGACTAGAAGACCTCCAAGCTCCCTTCCAACTTTGTTATTATATTCCTGTGATGGCAAAACTCTGGCACGTGAGGACATGTGAGCCATTGCCCCAGCTCAGCTCCACTATGCAATTGTTCCAGTGGTGGATTCCGGATCCCTTTCAAACCGGTAGGGTTGGAATGGGCCTGGTGCTGCGTGCACACACGCATGCAGCACACTCATGCATCTTAGCACCTCCATAAGCCTCCGCAATGCTCCAGCAGAGTGTTGAGTAGGCAATGTACATGCCATACACATACGTGGAAGTGCTGAAGACTTAAAAGACTGGTGAGGAGCTCAGGCAGGTGGGCAGGCCCTCTAGAGCATGGGACTGGAACGGTATCCGGTGCACATCTGCAACCCAGCACTGATACGTGCATACGTCTCACTGGCCAACTGTTTTTCAAGTCTGTGCTGCATATGCATAGGGGGAGGGAGGGGTGCATTTGGGAGACACACATGTATGCGTGGGGTGGGGCACACATGCAAGGGTCACACATGCTTGCATGGGAGGTGGGGCATGTACAGGGGAGTCATGTGAGCATGCACAGGGGTTGGGGCATGCACAAGGGGGTCGCACACGCTTTGCATCATGGGTGCAAATGTGTGTGCGTGCGCAGTTGACACACAGCGACAAAAAGGTTAGCCATCACTGTTCTATTGTTAAAAGATTGTCCTCAACACATTCTACATTCTTTAATCAATCCTAATGAAAATAAAAATATGTATGGCAAGAACCTCAAAATTATACATCATTTGTCCTATTTCAAGAAAACAGAGTTACCTATGCAAACTGTCAAGAATCATCTTTTATTTCAGTTTTCAGAACAACTTTTGAAGGACTCCTTATTTGTATGTAGAAAATAAGGAGGTAAAGCTGTTTCCGTCTACGAGGAGGAATTTCAGAAGAATCTGCTTAAAATATAAAAGGCCATTCCTGATTAGTCCACTAAAATTTCTATGCCTCAGTTATATGTCAAATAGATTTAGGATAAAATATTAGAGTGCAATAATATAAAACATTTTTAAAAATTACATTATGTATCCACTAAAAGATGTGGAAAAGGAATAATGAAAGCTAAATGGAAAGAATTCATTCAGAACTCATAAAGGGTAGGGCCTGATGAAATCATTGCTGATAAATAATTCACATGGTTTAAGTGAAAATATAAATACTTGGTTTCTCATATTTTTCCAGGAAAAACACTTGATAAACCACAAGTAATTGCAGAATGATACTCTGCAAATCTCAGTGAATGAAACAGAACTTCTGATGCTCTTAGCTACTTATTAAATATATGTAATAATTTAGGATTTTAATCATTTATGACTTTGGTCATTTAGTCAAGATAAACATAATTTATGTTTATAGAACATTATATATGGAAAATATAATCTTGAATCTGGCTCACTAGCTAATTGGCAACCAATGAATTACACATGCATGGTCAGGTGCTGTATTCAGAAGTGTGTGTGTGTTTGTGTGTGTCTTGTGTTGTGTTGTACCACACCCAAGGGGTATTTCAAAACTGACTCCAGTTGTATCTTCACTTTGCTGGTGGTTCTAGCACAATAGCTGGTACACCACACACTGTAGAGCAGAGGTGTCACACTTGATTTGATTGAGGGCTGCACCAGGATTGTGTTTTTACTTAGGGGGGGGTAAGTGTGGCCAAGCTTGATGACACTCATGTAGGAGCTACTTGTGGTGGCCTGGGTGCTCTGCCAGTGAAAATGGGCTTCTGAGCTCCCTTTTTGGCTGGGACGGCATCCTGCAGCTCTCTACCAGTGAAAACGGAGGTTGCATGCGGCCCTTCCAAGCTCCATTTTCAGCTAGGATGGCCTCCTGCAACCCTCTTCCAGAAAAAAAAATGGAGGTTGGGGGGCCGTAGGCCAGATCTAACCATCCTGCAGGCCAGATCCCGTGGGCCTTGAGTTTGACACACCTGCTATAAAGCAAACATTTGAAATATGACAAAGCTGTTTTAATGTTTGTAAAGAACCATTAACTTGCTCTTTTTAATGCTTTGCACAGCTCTGGTACTAGTAAAACTATGAAGAGGAAAATTTCTACATAGACATTTCATCCCACAAAACAGGATGAAATAAATATATATGTAAGCATTAGGCAATCACACCACAACTTTAAAAGTTAGTCTTTAAAGCATATAAAAAAACCAGAGGACAAAAAAATGGCAGTATGTCTGATCCAAGATAGGAAAACCTCTTATTTCAGCTAATTGTTCTGCAGTCTGATAAAAGGATACTTTTCTAATTAATTTTCTTTGTTTAAAGCAACAGGCATCCATTGGACAAAAAGACTATGGAACTGTTGCAACAATAATTCTGTCCTTTTGAGGTCTACATGCAACATTATAATGTACATACAAGAGTAGAGATCATACAGGGCAACTGCTGACCTGCAGGATTTTTTTTTCCAAAGTGATATACAGCACTCATTTAGGAAAAAGATAAATCTAATGTAAGCAAGCCCATGCAGTTGGTGTTTGGAATGGAGAACTGATTTTTAAAACTTAATTTGTCACACATGCATTCATACACATATATCATGACACTTCTGTTTAAAGAGGGAAAACTGTTCTGTCTTCTAACATTTTGTAATCTAGTATTTCACAGGTATTTTCTGGAATTGAATTTCTAACTCAATTACCCTAGTTTGTATGAAGAGAAAAAAATGGAATTCAATTTCTTGTACCCAGTAGGTGCCAGTTTACAAAATAACTAATTGAGATCTCAGTTCGTTGGTTTGCTTTATGGTAATCAACAGTTAAAGGTTGTTGAAATGGGAGCATTTTCTATTCTTTTTCTGTTTAGTTCAATTGGAAAGTGATTCTGGCATGCTAAGTAAGTCCTAGTAATCTGGCAATGAATCTGGATTCTCCTTACTTCCTCTAATAAGAATGGTCAGCCAGGAAAATATGATCCATTTTCTTTAGAGATTCCTTTCTCTTCTCCAACAGTCATTCAGATATTGCATTTGTGTGCATTTTTAAAAATGATCTGTACTTCTTAGCTTCCTGCCTAAGGGGTCCATCACCTCCTCCTCACTTTTTTTTGACCAAAAGGTCATGAAGAGGTTGTGGACTAACACATTTGCTTCCAGTAATCATCATACTTTCCATCTGAGGCCATTTAAACCCACACTGGATTTTTTGGAGCTTAAGCACTAGTTTTATTTATGACTTCTATATTGCCTTTTGTTCTGCATTGTTCTCTTAACAGGCACAAATTCTACATATTTTCTTTGAAACAAAAAAATTATAGATGTACAATACAATAGCCTTGAAACTAAGTTAAGACAATGTGGTAATTAGAATGCTAAGGCTACAGGAACCTGGGATCATATTCTTGTACAACTGCAACAACAATCAGTGGCCGCTTCTTAAAAGCTTGTATAATTAATTAAAGCACAACTTTTTGAGCCAGTTTGCTCAATGAAACGCTAAATTTACTTTCCAAATAACTTACTTACAAATATCCATCTGTTGAAACATTTGAGTGGCTGGCTGTAGAATTTCAGCTTTAATTACAAGATAGTTGCATTATGCAGTAGGGGTCCCCAACTCCTGGTCCACGGATTGGAACCAGTCTGCCGCATGCCAGAAACTGGGTTGTGTAAACAACTGAAGCACCATCCAAAGGATGTGGGCAACACACAAAACTATGCCCCTTCTGGGCTGCGGAAAAAGCTCTCTCCACAAAACCGGTCCCTTGTGTCCAAAAGGTTGGGGACCACTATACAATAATACAATAATACAATAGCAGAGATGGAAAGGACCTTGGAGGTCTTCTAGTTCAACCCCCTGCCTAGGCAGGAAACCCTATACCATTCCAGACAAATGGCTATCCAACATCTTCTTAAAGACTTCCAGTGTTGGGGCATTCACAACTTCTGGAGGCAAGCTGTTCCACTGATTAATTGTTCTAACTGTCAGGAAATTTCTCCTAAGTTGCTTCTCTCCTTGATTAGTTTCCACCCATTGCTTCTCTCGGGTGCCTTGGAGAATAGTTTGACCCCATCTTCTTTGTGGCAACCCCTGAGATATTGGAACACTGCTATCATGTCTCCCCTAGTCCTTCTTCCTATTAAACTAGACATACCCAGTTCCTGCAACCGTTCTTCATATGTTTTAGTCTACAGTCCCCTAATCATGTTTGATGGTGACCAAAACTGAATGCAGTATTCCACTGTTGTATAGTATGTGAGATTTTGGTGCACTTACCAAATAGTCTCCCGTGTTCTTATTCATATTTTATGTTAATTGCTTAATTGTTATTTCAAATTTATTTTAATTGTTTAGATAGGTATATGAGAGAAAGACAGAGTCAGAGACACACAGAGATAGATACATACATAGATAGATATAGATGATAGGCAGATCAGTTGGCCTTAGGTGGATAAAGAATAGAGGTATAATTAGGTTAATATTGTTTCCTCAATGGTTTGTTTCTTTTAAAAGGGAATTATTCCTGCAATCCAATACATGTTTTATCCATTATTTAGTATCCTAGTCACCTGTCCTATTTAAAGTGTTCTTTAATAATTAGGCTGCAAAAAAAAAAGGATAGCTTATATGACAGAAAAGAAATACAAAAATCCCTCTTGCTAATGCGTGTATTATTACATCCCATATAGTCACATTCTTCCTTTGAGATTTAATAATGCCTGGGAAACCACTGGAGATGATTATAAAAAGGGTGGGATACTAACACACATCTCACACTCACTATGAATACATTAGCCCTGCACCAGATGCA